>NC_136265.1:117714754-117849754 GCF_964187855.1 Myxine glutinosa
TAAAAGAGGTGAAGCACAAATTAGAAGAAGTGGAAGAAGGGATGAGCGAAATTAAGAAGCGACGGAGAGGGGATAAGAAAGAGATAAAAGAGGAGATAAAAGAATTGGTCCAAAGTCTGTGTTTGGATCGTGATGATGTGCTCATTAACCGGATGAGGGATTCGCAGGTGATGGAGGGGAAGCGAAGAGGAAGAGGACCCGGTGTAAGTGGTGACCAATATGGTCGTGCGTATGATGCGCCAGGGGATTTAAGAAGCTTGGGGGTCGAGATAGACCCGGGTGTTCGTGAGAGGCCGTGGGTGAAGTGTGCGACAGGTCTGGTGTGCGAAAAAGGAGGTGTGCGAGAAAGTCCGACTCTGGGGTGTGTGAGGAAAAAGTGCGTGCCAAGGAGTGAGGGTGCTGGCGAGAGTGAGTCGGTCGTAGCGCGTGTGCGAGGGAGCACATGGAAGCGCGGTGTGGTAAGTGTTACAGAGGGTGTGACGGGAGAGTGTGTGCAAGAGTGTGCGCGAGAAAGGTGTGTAACGGACAGGTGCCTGAGGAAAGAGTGCGCTGTCAAGAGTAAGGGTGAGTGCGCTGTCAAGAATGGTGGTGAGAGTAGTGAGAGTGACATGGAGCGTGAGTTAGTTGTGACGGTTGAGCGAGGATGTACACCTGGGATGGAAGGATGCACACCTGGAATGGTAGAGCGTGAGTGGGAATGCACGCTGGAGTTGGTGGTGAGGCACGTGGTTGGGTGTGCGAATGAGGGCACACCTGTGATTGTCACAGAGGAGGTGACAGAGGAGGGGGCGCGAGGAGGTGTGTTGGTGAGGTGTGCGACCAACGAGTGTGTGCCAAAGTGTTCGGTGGTCAGGTGTGTGACCAAGGCTGTGAGTGGAATGGGTGTACCTGGGTGTGTAAGGAAAGGTACGAGGAGCATGGGCACGGCTGGATGTGTGAGCAAGGAACGGGCTGCGGGGTGTAAGCGTCCAGGTGAAGCATCGACGTTAGACGGGGTAGAGTTTAGAACGACTTATAGCCGAATCGGGCCCTCGGTGCGTGCCGGGCTTCGCGTGCCGCGAGAACCAGCGGGGATCCGAGCCACGGCGGGTTCGAAAGGACCGCCGTGCGCGATCCACGCTGGGCCTCGCTTTGAACGGCCGCGTCTGTGCTCCAATAGGCGGAGCGGGCGGCTGGATAGAAAGGGTCGTCATGGCGACCACTTTTTGGTGAGACGTGCCGGCAGGTCGAGATCGGGCAATTGGATGGCTCCACGCCGAGGTGGTGCGTGGGATCTCGGCCCGGGTAAGCCCCCGTCCCTGCACCGAATGCGGGACGTGTCCAGCCACTGTCACCAAACAATCCGCATTCATGGCTTGGCTTTACGAAGCCGGGCTTTGGACGGGAATTGGCGCACCGAGAGGCAGTAGTGAGTAGACTGGGTGATGAGGTTAGTGTTTTGGCCCCGAAATTAGAGAAAAACAAAATTTGATGATTGGCAAAGGAGTGGCAGTAATGATTGGCAGTAAATAGAAAATTTTTGACTTGTGGAATTTGGACGAGCAAAATTGATAGAGAGACCCCCGATGTGGTGGGATGGCAAATCCACCATCCCTCACAAGGGGGGGCAAATGCGCAATAGTTTATGGGGTGGCTATGACAACCGAGCCAGGGAGGGCTTGGATAATGATAGGGATCTAGAAGAGATTGACATTAGGTAACGTTAAGTTTAGTTAGTGACTGATACCTGTAGTGGGGACGCAGGTAGATTAGTGTGGATGATAATGACGAGGGAGCGCAATAGTTTAAAGGGACGACTGGGAAGCGCAAGTTTCAGAAGGGAGTAGTTAGCTGAGATGATGCCGTGTGTGTGAGAATTGAACAGGTGTGATTGCACAGGTGTGCAACTGGACAGGTGTGTGGAGCAGTGTGTGAGTAGTGAGTGTTGTGGATCAGCGCGAATGCGCTTGGGGAGAGAAGGGTGCAGGTGGCACCAGGTGTGAGAGCACAGGTGTGCAGGTACAGGTGTGTGGAGAGAGTTGGAGTAAGTGGTACGGAGTGGTGTGCATGGTGCGAAGGTGTGGATGGGGAAGAGTGGACCCTTTTCACGAGTACCCAGGGCGGGTAGTGTAAGTGTTAGGTAGAGGGTATAGGTAAATTGTGGTTGGATATTGGCATTTGTGGTGCGGTTGCAGAATGGTGTTGTGAATGGGTGCATTAGTGTTGTGGAAATGGCTGGGCGTGTAGCCTGTTAGTGTGTGTAGTTGGTTGGGCACTCCACCACTGTGAGGATGTCGGCCAGGTGAGGCCGCAGGTGGGCTCTGGGAGCCGGTAGAGTTGTGGATGGGGCCCGAGGATCCGGAGGACGGACCCGGGTAGCCCAGTGCCAGAGAGGGCACCGAGTGGGGAGAGAGCCAGAGGGCCTTCCCCAGGTAGTTAGGTTAGGGTGAGGAGCAGGTAAGCTCGGAGGCAACTGCAGTGGTGGAGGTGTGCAGGTGGGTAGACCCACTGGGAGAGGTACACGCCACAGCCCAGAAATTGTGCGAGGGCACCGGGAGATGAATCGGGGGAGTGAGACCCCAAATTGAAGAGCACCACAGTTTGGCCAATGGGAATTGGTTTTTAGAACCCATAGTGTAAGAGGGCCAATGGTTTGGCTGGAGAAAGACCCCGGGTAGTGTAAAGTTGATAAAGTCATTTAGGAAATAGTTAGGATTGATGAACCTGTCGCACCATACGCAGCCACTTACCTGTGGTGATGATGATGACTCCACACCTGTGTTTTCTTTGTTTGTGTTGCAGAAATGAGAATTGCTGTTGGATTTGTGAGACGCATCACGACGTGGATGAGACATTGGGGTGATTCCATCTCTCCCTCCCTAGGAGGGACTGATGATGAATTGGTAATGGCAAATTATGATGTTGAGTTGAAAATGGCAAATTTGATTGGTTAGGAGGGAGAGAAGACGAATTTGGTATATGGGAGGAACGGGGAAGACAGTAGGGATGTTTGTTGGTTGGTAAAGTAGATGTTTATGGGTAGTGTTGTGTTTGGTGGATACAGTAAGGGGTAAGGGAGGGGCCATGTAGGTTACCTGGTGGGGGGGGGGGGGGGCGTACGGTAGGAACGTACCTGTCTCACCTGGTTCCCATGTGCCCCCAGTGTGCATCATCTTATATTGCGTGCACTTTTGCGCCCTTACCACCTTACTCACTTGTCTGCTTCTTTTGTCTCCCACCTCCGAGGATCTGGTTTTGGGGCAGAGAGAGAGGAGAGAGAGGTGCTGGTTTCGCAGTTGTGGGCCTGCACTTTCGCTGCTTGCTGCTGGGATCGATACACCATATGGACCGCAATGTTTGTGGCCACCCACAATGGACCGCAGTTCTTTTGCGGCCAAGCACCACCCGTGGATGGACCTATGGGTCAACGTGGCACCGATGCCATACAGGTGAACCACTTATAGTTGGCCCCCTGACGGCCACAATAAAGAAATGGACGCGGTTGGCGCCTTTCTTTATTTTGTTTAAAAGAAGTAAGAAGGCCAAGTGCACCACATGAAGGCAAGACCAGCGGCAGAACATCGGCCGGCTGCGACACCACCGGTGATTTGTAAACACTTTATTGGTGCACCGGATGGTGCTCACTGTGTGATGGGGTGGTGCTTGATGCTTGGAAGGGGTGCTCTGCACATTATTAAAGGCCGTAGGCCACAGAGCACTCGTGGGTTGGTGTATCGATGCTAGCATGCGTGCTCTCTCTATGCATAACATCTGCATGTGTTCCTCCAAAAACAGGTCCTGGATCGTAGTGTAAATATCAGCGTAGTCTTGTGTAAATAATGCTCCCTACCGGCTGTATGTTTAGTTTGAGGATTCTTTCCGGATTCGGTTATCCTGTGGGTGTGTTTCTGTGAGGAGAAGGGTGCAACGTCGCAGGGGGACATATTTACTCATTTGTGAATATCTGTAAAACTGTCGCACTCAGGGTAGAGTTAATAGTAGAGGGAACGACATTGCGTGCCACACTAAAGTAGGTAAAAATTTATCGGGTCGGGACGCCCCGAGGGTAGAGAAGGGTGCAATGTTGCGAATATGGAATTTGGCCTCCATATCCGCTTGTAAATATTCCCCTATTTCCCCAATACTCCCCAACTATCCCCAATCCCCCATTCCCTAGTCCCATTGTCTGTAAACAACAATCAGTAGAGCCGACCTTCCCCTATTTCCCCCATTAAATGTCGTGCCCAGGTCCACCGCATCTCACGTAGACAACTTTCGGACATCTTGCTAGTTATTCTTAGTCTATGTCAGTTAAGGACTCCTTTCCATTAATTCTGACTCTTCGTTGCACCAGAATGTGATTATATGGCACCAGTAGTGAGTTTAGGACCTTTCCCATACCTCCTTCCATCTTCTTCCCCAAACAACAACAACAACAACAACTACAGCTACAACAACAACAACAGAGGGGCACGGCGCTGCGCGGGGGAGTGTGCGTCCTCACACCGGCTCGGTTAGCCGCCATTGACAATGCGCTCCGGACCATGCGCTCCACGGGGTTACCACGAAGGGGCTGGCTGTCAGCTCCTCGTCAAGGGCGGAGCCTGGTAAACCCCCCGCACGCACCCAATGAGAAGCAACGTGCCGATTCCACGAGGCGGAGCTAACGAGCCGAGGGCGTGTCACTCCCCGCCGGATATACGAAGCGACTCACCGGATGTGAGGTCAGATGCGCCCCCAGCCTGGAGAGAGAAGTTGCCACGTACGAGCGCTGAATACCTCCCCGCATCTCTGGACCGGACCGAGTCGATTCTGACCTTTGAGCCCAGGTGCACCTGGAGCCATCGATCCTGCCTTTCCTAGCCATCAATCCCCGTGTGAGTCAGCCTTTTGTCCCGTTTATCTGTCGTCTGTTGGGGTTAATATAAGATTGTGTCTAAGTGCTTGTCTTTCTATGCTGTACCTCTCGTCCCTGTAATCTGACCTTCCGAACGAATATAATCTCCTCCGGAGGTCTTGAGAACCGTATCCATGGTGTCATGTCATTTTAATCCCAGCCGTGTGTCTTTTCCTTCATTGACCTAGCGTAGCGCGATTAGTCAACGTTCGGGTATAATCGGGTAACTTGTGCAGACGTGATCATACCAAACCGCTCGGTAAATAACATCTAAGCCACGTCTGTAACAATATATATATATATATATATATACAGTCACGTGAAAAAGTAAGTACACCCCATGTAAAGTTTTGACTTTTTCAACATATTTCAACATACAGCTATTTGATCGTCATTTCAACAACATTGTTAGATAAAGGTGATATAATATAACAAATATCATGAAACATTTACATTTTGTAGTCCATTGTATAATTTAAATAAACATAAATGCAAATTTCGCATGTGGAAAAAGTAAGTACACCCCTACATTTATCACTCCTTCAAATACCTAAAATTAGAATCAGGTGCACCAGCTCAGGTGCAAATGATTAGAACATCGTTGGAGAGGATCTTGGAGGAACCTGTCACTAACTCCTCAGTCACATTTGCTCTACGGCTAGGATACGGCGGCCGTACCCCCCTTAAATTGACAGAAACGTGCGGCGGCCGCAGAGTTTCTGAGGTGGCCTCAGGGTGGCCCTAGGGCGTATGGCTATCTTTTACAGGCCGTAGGGGTCGCCGTGAAATTATAGCGCGGAGTTGTAACTTTTTTCATTTCTAGGTTGGCCGTAGCAATTCGACAAGCCGTAGCCATGACAACTGTAAGTGCTGTTATACATATTGTTACAGATACGACTTTGATGGTATGGTGGGCCGAGCGGGATGGCCGCCGTATCCGTACAAGTTACCCCGATTGCACCCGGGGTTGACTAATCGCGCTATGCTGGCTCAATAAGAAAAAGAAGACACCCGGCTGGATTATAATGACACAATACGACACCAGGGGTTCAGTTCTCAAGTATATTCGTACGGAAAAAGGTTAGATTACAAGGGCTAGAGGTATATTACAGGAAGACAGGCACTTAGACACACTCTTATATTAACCCTAGACAGACCACAGATAAACGGGACAACGCTGACTCACACGGGGTTTGATGGCTAGGAAAGGCAGATAGCGATGGCTCAAGGTGCACTCTTGGCTCAAAGCAGGGTACACGTACGGTGGTGTCCAGAGATGCGTGAAGGTATCACAGCGCTTGTGGGTCGCGACTTTGGTGGAGATGCCGGGGAGGTCGCTCAGCGCTCGGGAGGGTGGCGTCTTTTCCTTCCAAGCTCGGGGCGCATCTGACGTCACGTCCGGCGCGGGGCCGCGTATATCCGGCGGGGAGTGACACGCCCTCGGCTCGTTAGCGCCGCCCCAGATGGCATCGGCCCATGGCTTCTCATTGGGTGCGGGGGTTACCGGCTCCGCCCTTGACGAGGGGCCGACAGGGAGCCCCTTCGTGGTAACCCCGTGGAGCGCGTGGTCAATGGCGGCTAACCGAGCCGGAAGGAGGACGCCCACTCCCCATGCCGTCACCGCGCCGCCCCCCTCTTTTGTTGTTGTTGTTGTAGTTGGCGCTTCTTCATGGGGAAGAGATGCGGAGAGGTATGGGGAGGTCCTAAACTTCCTAACAGGTGCCATATAATCACATTCTGGTGCAACGAAGAGTCATAATTAATGGAAACAAGTCCTTAACTGACATAGATTAAGAATAACTAGCAAGATGTCCTATAATTGTCTACGTGTGGTGCGGGGGACCTGGGCACGACATTTAATGGGGGAATGAAGGGGAAGATCGGCTCTAATGGGTGTTGTTTACAGACAATGGGACTAGGGAATGGGGTAAGGGGAGAGTTGGGGAGTATCGGAGAAGATAGGGGAATATTTACAAGCGGATATGGAGGTCAAATTCCATATTCGCAACATTGCACCCTTCTCTACCCTCGGGGCGTCCCGACCCGATAAATTTTTACCTACTTTAGTGTGGCACGCAATGTAGTTCCCTCTACTATTAACTCTACCCTGAGTGCGACAGTTTTACAGATATTCACAAATGAGTAAATATGTCCCCCTGCGACGTTGCACCCTTCTCCTCACAGAAACACACCCACAGGATAACCGAATCCGGAAAGAATTCTCAAACTAAACATACAGCCGGTAGGGAGCATTATTTACAAGACTACGCTGCTATTTACACTACGATCCAGGACCTGTTTTTTTTGGAGGAACACATGCAGATGTTATGCATAGAGAGAGCGCGCTTGCCAGCATCGATACACCAACCCACGAGTGCTCTGTGGCCGACGGCCTTTAATAACGTGCAGAGCACCCTTTCCCGAGCATCAACAGCATCACCCCACCACCAATCGGTGCAGTCACCATTGTTCATTGGAATAAAAATAACTTCAACAACCCCTAACCCTGCAGGTGTCTCTTGCTCTTCTTGTGGTGCACTTGGTGGTAATTATTAGTGGTTCACCTGTATGGCATAGGTGCCCCGTTGATCCATAGGTCCATCCCCGGGTGGTGCTTGGCCGCAAACGAACTGCGGTCCATTTGGTGTACCGATCCAGGCAGCGAACAGCGAAAGTGCAGGCCCACAACTGCGCAGCCAGCACCTCTTTCTCCTCTCTCTCTACCCCAAAGCCAGATCCTCGGAGGTGGGAGACAAAAACAAGACAAGTGAGCAAGGTGGTAAGGGCGCAAAAGTGCACGCAATGCAAGGTGATGCACACTGGGGGCACATGGGAACCAGGTGAGACAGGTACGTTCCTACCGTACGCCCCCCCCCCACCAGGTAACCTACATGGCCCCTCCCTTACCCCTTACTGTATCAACAAAACACAACACTACCCATAAACATCTACTTTACAAATCCACAAACATCCCTACTGTCTTCCCCGTTCCTCCCATATACCAAATTCGTCTTCTCTCCCTCCTAACCAATCAAATTTGCCATTTTCAACTCTCATCAAAATTTGCCATTTTCAACTCAACATCAAAATTTGCCATCACCAATTCATCATCAGTCCCTCCTAGGGAGGGAGAGATGGAATCACCCCAATGTCTCATCCACGTCGTGATGCGTCTCACAAATCCACAGCAATCTCATTTCCTGCACACAGAACAAAGAAAACACAGGTGTGGAGTCATCATCATCACCACAGGTAAGTGGCTGCGTATGGTGCGACAGGTTCTTCAATCCTAACTATTTCCTAAATGACTTTAACAACTCTACACCACCCGGGGTCTTCCTCCGGCCAAACCATTGGCCCTCTTACACTATGGGTTCTAAAAACCAATTCCCATTGGCCAAACTGTGGTGCTCTTCAATTTGGGGTCTCACTCCCCCGATTCATCTCCCGGTGCCCTCGTACAATTTCTGGGCTGTGGCGTGTACCTCTCCCAGTGGGTCTACCCACCTGCACCCCTCCACCACTGCAGTTGCCTCCGAGCTTACCTGCTCCTTACCCTAACCTATCTACCTGGGGAAGGCCCTCTGGCGCTCTCCCCACTCCGTGCCCTCTCTGGCACTGGGCTGCCCGATCCACACCCGGGATCCTCAGGCACCCACTCGCAACTACCGGCTCCCAGAGCCCACCTGCGGCCTCACCTGGCCGACATCCTCACAGTGGTGGAGTGCCCAACCAACTACACACACTAACAGGCTACACGCCCAGCCATTTCCACAACACTAATGCACCCATTCACAACACCATTCTGCAACCGCACCACAAATGCCAATATCCAACCATAATTTACCTGCTCCCTCTACCTAACACTTACACTACCCGCCCCGGGTACTCGTGAAAGGGGTCCACTCTTCCCCATCCACACCTTCGCACCATGCACACCACTCCGTACCACTTACTCCAACTCTCTCCACACCCCTGTACTTGCACACCTGTGCTCTCACACCTGGTGCCACCTGCACCCTTCTCTCCCCAAGCGCATTCGCGCTGATCCACACACTCATTACTCATACACTGCTCCACACACCTGTCCAGTTGCACACCTGTGCAATCACACCTGTTCAATTCTCACACACACAGCATCATCTCAGCTAACTACTCCCTTCTGAAACTTGCGCTTCCCAGTCGTCCCTTTAAACTATTGCGCTCCCTCGTCATTATCATCCATACTAATCTACCTGCGTCCCCACTACAGGTATCAGTCACTAACTAAACTTAACGTCACCTAATGTCATCTTCTCTAGATCCCTACACACCATATCCTAACCCACCCGGGCTAGTTTTCACTGCCATACACCCCATAATCTATTGCTCCTTTGCCCCCCTATGGGAAAGATGGTGGATTTGCCATCCCACCACATCGGGGGTCTCTCACTACCAATTTTGCACATCAAATTTCAACAAATTAAAAATTTGCCAATCACTACCCATCATCTGCCAATCACTACTGCCAATCCCTTGCCAATCATCAAATTTTGTTTTTCTCTAATTTTGGGTCCAAAACACTAACCTCATCACCCAGTCGACTCACTAATACCTCTCGGTGCGCCAATCCCTGTCCAAAGCCCGGCTTCGTAAAGCCAAGCAATGGATGCTGGTTGTTTTGTGCCAGCGGCTGGATGCGTCCGGCACTCGGTGCAGGGACGGGGGCTTACCCGTGCCGAGATCCCACGCACCACCTCGGCGTGGAGCCATCCAATGTCCCGATCTCGACCTGCCGGCACGTCTCAACAAAACGTGGTCGCCATAACGACCCTTCCTATCGGGCTGCCAGCTCCGCCTAGTGGAGCCTGGACGCGGCCGTTCAAAGCGAGGCCCGGCACGCACCGAGGGCCTGCTTCGGCTAAAAGTCGCTCTAAACTCTACCCCGTCTAACGTCGATGCTTCACCTGCATGCTTACATCCCGCAGCCCGTTCCTTGCTCACACATCCAGCTGTGCCCATGCTCCTCGTACCCTTCCTTACACACCCAGGTACCCTCATTCCACTCACAGCCTTGGTCACACACCTGACCACCGAACACTTTGGCACACATTCGTCGCTCGCACACCTCACCAATACACCGCTTCGCACCCCCTCCTCGGTCACCTCCTCTGTGACAATCACAGGTGTGCCCTCATTCGCACACCCAACCACGTGCCTCACCACCAACTCCAGCGTGCATTCCCACTCACGCTCTACCATTCCAGGTGTGCATCCTTCCATCCCAGGTGTACATCCTCGCTCACCTGTCACAACCAGCTCACTCTCCTTGTCACTCTTACTCCTCTCACCACCACTCTTGACAACGCACTCACCCTTACTCTTGACAGCACACTCTTTCCCCATGCACCTGTCCGTCACACACCTTTCTCGCGCACACTCTCCCGTTACACCCTCTGTAACACTCACCACAGGTGGACACTCTTCCTTACTTCTGACAGCGCACTCTTTCCTCATGCACCTGTCCGTCACACACCTTTCTCGCGCACACTCTTGCGCACACTCTCCCGTCACACCCTCTGTAACACTCACCACAGGTGGACACTCTTCCTTACTTCTGACAGCGCACTCTTTCCTCATGCACCTGTCCGTCACACACCTTTCTCGCGCACACTCTTGCGCACACTCTCCCGTCACACCCTCTGTAACACTTACCACACCGCGCTTCCATGTGCTCCCTCGCACACATGCTACGACCGACTCACTCTCGCCAGCACCCTCACTACTCCTTGGCACGCACTTTTTCCTCACACACCCCAGAGTCGGACTTTCTCGCACACCTCCTTTTTCGCACACCAGACCTGTCGCACACTTCACCCACGGCCTCTCACGAACACCCGGGTCTATCTCGACCCCCAAGCTTATTAAATCCCCTGGCGCATCATACGCACGACCATATTGGTCACCACTTACACCGGGTCCTCTTCCTCTTCGCTTCTCCTCCATCACCTGCGAATCCCTCATCCGGTTAATGAGCACATCATCACGATCCGAACACAGACTTTGGACCAATTCTTTTACTTCCTCCTTTATCTCTTTCTTATCCTCTCTCCGTCGCTTCTTAATTTCGCTCACCCCTTCTTCCACTTCTTCTAATTTCTGCTTCACCTCTTTTATTCCCCGGTACGTCTCCTCAAGCTCGTCCTCCAAGGCTACCTTGACCGTTTCCATGTGCGTCCTCACCTGCCGGTCCTTCGTCTCCATTACCTCTATCACCTCGTCCAACCTCGTTGTCAGTCCCTCACGTACCATCTGACATTCCCTCTTTGTCGCTATCAAGTCGTTTTTTATGTCGTTTTGTGTCGCTTTCAACCCTCCTAATACCGCAGTGTTCCTTTGAACCTGCTCCACTAACTCCGTCTGTCCCACCGTCAGCTGCTCCACCTCCTGCGTCAGGTCCTCTATGCCCCCTTGTAACTTTACAGTCCCCTTTCTCACCTCCTTCTCCAGGCGCTCCTTACAGTGCCTCACCTCCTCGCGCACTCCTCCGACCTCCTCACTCACTCCTCTTCTGATCTCCTCTCCCATCACTTGCATCTCCTGCCCAGATGCCACCCTCATCTGCTCCATTTCCTCCCTGTGAGCATCCAGTTTGGTTTCTACCCCCATTCTGACCCCCTCTATCTGCTGCCCCATTTGGTTAACTTCCCTTTCCGCTTGGTCCCTCATGTCCCTCAATTTGCCTTCCATGGTGTTTTCTAACCCCTCTAACCCTTTTTGCATCCCTTCCATTTGATTCTCTTGAGCGGCCATTCTGTTTTCTACCCCCTCTAACCCATGTTTCACCTCTTTTATCCCGTTGTCTAACCCCTCAAATTTCTTTTCTAATCCCTCACCGGTACCCCTCATTTGGCCCTCTAATCGCCTACTATCAACCCTCATTTGGCCCTCCAATCGCTCACCCTGAGCATCCATCCGGTTCCCCATTACCCCCATTTGGTCCTCCAATCGCTCACCCAATCGCTTACTATCAGCCCTCATTTGCTCACTCATTTCCTCACTATCGGCCCTCATTCCGTTTATCATTTTGTCCATAAGGGCCTTCATTTTTATCAAAAAAAGGTTCAAATCCACCGGTGGCGCTGCTACGGTCGCGGGCGTGGCAAAATTTGGTGCCGCTACACCCACGTGCGCGACCACGCTATTTTGCGACCCTGCCGCCCTCACTGCTTCGCTCTCCTCTTGTCCCTCATGTCCCTCAATTTGGTCCTGGACCGACCCTGCCTCACTCTCCCCTACCGGACCCCAGCTGTCTTGATCCGCCATAGCGCGACTTTCAAAATTCGGTTTTTATTTTTATTTTCGTAAAACAAATTCAAATTTCGGCCGTTATAATTTCGCGCGGGAAACGCGCTCCAAATCGATTCTAACTGTTACAAATTTGGGCCTACTAAATTTAGTCCCGGGTTCGAATCCCACTCCTGACACCAATTGTTACAGATACGACTTTGATGGTATGGTGGGCCGAGCGGGATGGCCGCCGTATCCGTACAAGTTACCCCGATTGCACCCGGGGTTGACTAATCGCGCTATGCTGGCTCAATAAGAAAAAGAAGACACCCGGCTGGATTATAATGACACAATACGACACCAGGGGTTCAGTTCTCAAGTATATTCGTACGGAAAAAGGTTAGATTACAAGGGCTAGAGGTATATTACAGGAAGACAGGCACTTAGACACACTCTTATATTAACCCTAGACAGACCACAGATAAACGGGACAACGCTGACTCACACGGGGTTTGATGGCTAGGAAAGGCAGATAGCGATGGCTCAAGGTGCACTCTTGGCTCAAAGCAGGGTACACGTACGGTGGTGTCCAGAGATGCGTGAAGGTATCACAGCGCTTGTGGGTCGCGACTTTGGTGGAGATGCCGGGGAGGTCGCTCAGCGCTCGGGAGGGTGGCGTCTTTTCCTTCCAAGCTCGGGGCGCATCTGACGTCACGTCCGGCGCGGGGCCGCGTATATCCGGCGGGGAGTGACACGCCCTCGGCTCGTTAGCGCCGCCCCAGATGGCATCGGCCCATGGCTTCTCATTGGGTGCGGGGGTTACCGGCTCCGCCCTTGACGAGGGGCCGACAGGGAGCCCCTTCGTGGTAACCCCGTGGAGCGCGTGGTCAATGGCGGCTAACCGAGCCGGAAGGAGGACGCCCACTCCCCATGCCGTCACCGCGCCGCCCCCCTCTTTTGTTGTTGTTGTTGTAGTTGGCGCTTCTTCATGGGGAAGAGATGCGGAGAGGTATGGGGAGGTCCTAAACTTCCTAACAGGTGCCATATAATCACATTCTGGTGCAACGAAGAGTCATAATTAATGGAAACAAGTCCTTAACTGACATAGATTAAGAATAACTAGCAAGATGTCCTATAATTGTCTACGTGTGGTGCGGGGGACCTGGGCACGACATTTAATGGGGGAATGAAGGGGAAGATCGGCTCTAATGGGTGTTGTTTACAGACAATGGGACTAGGGAATGGGGTAAGGGGAGAGTTGGGGAGTATCGGAGAAGATAGGGGAATATTTACAAGCGGATATGGAGGTCAAATTCCATATTCGCAACAATATGAAAAAGAACTGGTATATATACCCACTCGTTACCGTCCGTCTGGCCGCACGTTCGCCCTAGGGCCCCCCTGCGGTCGCCTTGCGGGCACCTTGAGGCTACCTTGCGTCTGCCTTGAAAATTCTATGGCCGCCGCAGGGACGCCCTAAGGTCACCGTGCGACATCAAATCAAAGACCGTACGGCAACCCCACGTTTTCGGTCTCCACAATTTCTAAATACCCCGTGCGGCTACCCGAAAAATAAAAACATATGTGACTGCTACATTGTGTGACCGTGGAAATACTGCGGCCGCCCTATAATTGCTAATGGCCGTAGATTTTTTAGACCCTACGGCCGCCGAGCCAAATGTGACTGAAGCATAAGTAACACTGTAACACTAACACTAACACTGAGGTTGGCTTAGCGGTTAGGGTGCCGGCTTGGGATCCTAGGATCCTGGGTTCGAATCCCGGTCGATTGCTGAATTAACGCCAGAGGGGTTGACTCAGCCTGTCATCCTTCCGAGGTCGGCAAAATGAGTACCAGCTTGCTGGGATGAATGATCCCGGTGTGCACCCTGGTTTAGAATAGGTAGACCGTATCCCTGCGCATCGTAAGAGGCGACCAAGGGTTGGCGTCAGGAAGGGCATCCGGCCATAAAAACATTGCCTCAAAACAGGGAACCATGATTGTCATGGGGCCCGCAAGGCTAACCCCTGCTCTAGTGGGGAAAATGGCCTTAAAACAATCATTCATCATTCATTCATATCAGTTTTAGCCCAATCTCTCAATGGTGAAGAATGACTTTAAAAAAATTATCTGATCCGGATTCGGATCTTCACCAAAATCGAATCCATTCGACCTTGTCACAAACCCAACCTGTCCACCAAGTTTCGTCCGAATCCATCCACAACTTTTTTGAGATATCTTGTTAACAAACAGACAGAGGTGAAAGCATAATCTCCATGTACCTTTGGTGGCGGGGGTAATAAATGAACATCCGATCTGTACTCGAGGCAAAAAGCGCAGGAGTCGATGGTTGAGATGCTGTGGGAGTCCATCCGAGGGGGAACGGCACACTTTATGATGCAACACCCTACTTGTGTTAAACACCGATCCAGGACTGGAAACCTTACAGGTAAGTACGCTACCTCAGCGCCACCTTACAGGTAAGTGCGCTACCTCAGCGCCACCTTACAGGTAAGTGCGCTACCTCAGCACCACCTTACAGGTAAGTGCGCTACAGGGGCGGATCCAGGGGGGGGGGGGGGGGTGCAGGGGGGGCGCATCCCCTGTACCCCCCCCCTTCGATCCAGGATGAGGGTGCAGGCGGTGCTAATATGCTGAACTGTTGGACCAGGGAAGAACACAAGGAACTGCAGAAACTTCCAAGAACGCACGAAATGCCGTTTCTGACGATCAATTTTTAAAATTTTCCTGGGGGGGGAAAGGCTCAAACCCCCCCTTTACCCCCCCCCCAGCGCTATAGTTTCATGCACCCCCCCCCCCGTCTTGAAATTCCTGGATCCGCCCCTGCGCTACCTTACAGGTAAGTGCACTACCTCAGCACCACCTTACAGGCAAGTGCGCTACCTCTACGCCACCTGGTCAGACTCTGAACATAAGATCGGAAACTATGACATGATCTTTAGAAACTCAGAGTACACAAGCTCCATGTAATGTAATAACACTTCGATGGCTGCGGTTTATAGACCCAAAGGCCATAGGGATTGCTGTCTACAGTCCCCAGAACACTGGTGTTTATGGTCTTGATTACAGTAAGAGCAGCCCAATATAACGACAGTTAAAATGTTTCATCTCCATACGTACATCCACCATAGTGACCATATACTGTACAAAAGAGGATTCGCTTTGGACGTTCGCACCGTTGGACAGCAGGGGGCAATGTACAACCACCTTTCTGGGCTTTGAGGCAAGTGCAACAGTGTCAACAACTTTACTTAATGAACTCATTCATATAGAAAACAAGAGTGACCGCAATGTGGGCACAACCTGCAACACAATATATAAATATAAATATGTATTGTTACGGATTCGTCACTTCCGTTGTTGTGGTTTTCATCCACTGTAAACATTTTTGATTCCATGTACTATTATTGTTGTCGTTTAAGGGATAAAGATTACTATTTTCAAAAGGTAAAAAAGTTAATGTTTTAAATGAAACCGGAACCAGACGACGACGAAGAGGAAGAGGAGGAGAAGAAGGCGGAGCGAGTGAGTCGGACAAAAAGCCGAGCTGCTTCGAGGTCTGGAGCGAACGATTGGCGAACAAGGGTCACGAGTGAACTTTGGGTTTCTCGGGAAAGGGATTCCTGCGACAGAGTTGTTATCGCTGTGACAGATCAACCTGCATGTCAGGTTTTGCGGTTGATTCCGAGGAGAATCATCGTAGTGCCATTACGCCTCGAGAACGAGCCGTAGGCCATTTTGACTCGCGCGCTTTGCGCATCGCTCAAGGTTTTTCACTTCGCTTCAAACATTCTCACCGCATCCAGACGTTTATTTGGTGTGTGTGTAACATGGCTTTTGAGTGGGAAATCTGCGGTTCGCCGGTTGAGAGCCGTCAAACGCCATACCTGAAGGTGTGATTTCCCCGTCGCTTCTCGAGGACACCTTCGCCCATCTTTGGCAGTTTAATTGTCAACCCAACGGGATTCTGGTCTCGATACGACATCGTACGGACGATCACTGGAGTAGATAGACTTTGGCTTGAAGCCAGAATCAACTTTGGCTTGAAGCCGGGAAAGAGACATTGGGGATGTTCTTTTCGCTCACTTGGAGCACAGTGAGTTATATATTACGCAACTGATGGTACCATCATAGGAATGATATACAGACTTGGCATTTAATATGGAATATTTTTTTTGTGGGGGTGAACTTACTTTTCAAGATGACTTAGAACCAAAAGTTCATTGGAATTATGTTGAAATTATTCTAGATTTTGTTAATGTGACCTTTAAAAGAAACAAAAACCACATTTGACATTTCGAAGCAAATAAATTGATCCTTGAAAGTGATGGAAACTGATATCGAACTCAATTCACGGACAGTACTGTGTTAAACTTCTGTACGTTTTCCAGAAGTATCTCTTTATTTTGCACATTAGCCAATTTTTTTTTCAACAAAAACAAAAGCTAAATTATGACTGGGATTACGGACAGTAAAATTACTGTTCAGTACTTCGTGTAACCCCCACGAGCATTCAGGAGAGCACGTACACGTCGAGGCATGCTGTTCACAAGATTTGCCAAGGTTTGGACAGGAATCGCTTGTCATGCAGTTACAATAGCCTATTGCAATTCATGCACAGAGGCAGGCTGCTGGTCCAAGTTGTCGATTTGACGTGTTAATTCTTCCCACAAGTTCTCTATCGGATTCATATCCGGGGACATGGCAGGCCACTCCATATGCTCTACACCACGGTCAGCAAGAAAGTGTTGGATCATGCGAGCACGATGAGGCCGTGCATTGTCATCTTGGAAGACAAAGTTTCCTCGAAAGGCTGCATGAGCAAATGGAAGCAATGTTTCTTCCAGAATGACCCTGTACTTGAACTGGTTCAGGTTTCCATTCAGAACAACCAGGTCAGTTTTGCCCCCTGCATGAAAAGCAGCCCAAACGGTCACCCCACCACCTCCACCTTGGACTCTTGGCACTATACAATCTTCGTTGTGGGCTTCATGCACTTGTCTGCGCACTCGGATGCGGCCATCTTGACGATAGACCAGAAATCTAGACTCGTCACTGAAGGTCACGTGATTCCAGTGTCCTGGCTGCCATTGACGGTGCTCTCTGGCCCACTGCAATCGGCGCTGGCTGTGTTGTCTGGTCAGGCGTGGCTTTCTCATGGGATGCCTGGCACGATAGCCTGCTTGAACCAGTCGTTGGTTGACTAGCCTTCTGGATACAGGCACATTTGTCAGTTGCTGCCACTCAGCCCTAAGCCGATTAGCTGACTTGGTACGGCCGTTGCGGACTAACCGGTGCAGCTGGCGATCATCCCTCCTTGTGGTTGTGTGGGGACGTCCTGGCCTCGGTATTGGAGTAGGGACACCCCTCTGAGCATTTCGTTTCAGGTTCTTTGACACCTGACCTTGAGTGATGCCATACTGCCGAGCAATAGCACGCTGTTTCATGCCAGAATTTCGTAAAGCCACCACTCCATGACAAACAGCATTGTCGAGTTGACGGACCATCTCCAGAGGAAGCGGCAATCACTTTTGTAGACGTGCAACAGTTGTTTTCCACTAATACAGAACGCAACAACCCTTATATACCCGATTGTGAAGCCAATCGTCAAATGTACCTGTCCTTACATTTTGTCACGCCACCTGTGATATAATCCTGTTATTGACTTCTTTCTGCAAAAGACAATCAGTGACATGGTTCTTTCAACAAAGACATCACCGAAGGGTAAAAGAAACTCACCAGATTGATATACTGAGTTCAGAAAGTAAACCCAAGTCAAGGAAAAAAATATATTCCATATTAAATGCCAAGTCTGTATATTGATTGTACTTTTGATTAATATTGTTACTGTACCGTTATTCTTGTGTGACCTTAATACAATACTTGTTTGTTGGTAACAATTGGTGTGGTTTCACCATTGATCCTTGGCATACAGAATAACACATCTTTCTGCCGTGACTCCTCTCGGGGCTCGGAGGTACACCGTGGCTGGGGTTTGGGGAGGAGCACGTAACAGAATTTGGGGGCTCGTCCGGGATTAAATTCCCTCACATCCTCGTCCGGGATTAAATTCCCTAACATTCGTCTGGGATAGAATTCCCGAACATTCCCAAAATTCCCAAATTTGGAATTTTCCTAAAATTTCCCAGATTTTTCAAAAAATTTGAAATTTTTTGTGTGAAGGTTAACAGGTGTTAACTGATGGTCACCATGGTGTTTGACACAGAAAAGTTTGCAGCGTCCCCTAATGAGGCAGTTCCATGCGTTCAAAAGATCGGAACTCTTGATATTGGCCAAATATTTTAACTTGGAGGTCCGAGTTAATATGAAGAAAGCAGAGATGCAGACATTGGTGGTAGAATCTCTGGTGGGACAAGGAACATGGAAAGAGGTAGCCTTGGATTGGTTACCCGAGGAAAAAGAAAATGTGGAGCTCCGGAAAATGGAGATGCAACTGCAGAGCCAGGAAAGTTTAAAAGCAGAGGAAATAGTCCGTGGGCTGAGTAGGGTTTACATGCACCCCCCCCCCCCCCCCACAACTTAACTTCCCAGGTATGTCCATGTACCCCCCACCCTAGGGGTTAGGAAAAACCATGTTAACAGAAAAAAAACTCATTCCCTCATAGTTTGACCTCTGGTGACCTCATTAGTGACCTCATTTGCATATAACACATATCATTGTAAAGAGTGTCCCAGGACAAACATTTTGAGGGGTCACATGCAACCATAGGATGACTAGGTAAAAAGTTATGGCCATTTGAATTTCGCCTACCCCTAATTTTTGGAAATCACTGACACAGGGGGGTAACAACAAAATATTCGTGGGAGGTACCTTGGGAATGAGTTTTTTTTCTGTTAACATGGTTTTTCCTAACCCCTAGGGTGGGGGGTACATGCACATACCCGGGAAGTTAAGTTGTGGGGGGGGGGGGAGGGGGGGAATGTAAACCCTACTCAGCCCACGGACTAAAAGGAGAGCTGAAAAAGAACTCGAGGAGAGAAGAGCAGAGGAAATGAGAGCTGAAAAGGAACTCGCGGAAAGAAGAGCAGACCAGGAATGAGAACTCGAGGAGAGAAGAGCAGAGGAAAGGAGAGCTGAAGAAGAAAGAAGAGCAGAGGAAAGAGCAGAGGAAAGGAGAGCCGAAAGGGAGTTAAAGGAACGTGACATGGAGTATCAGAAGGAACTTAAACTCAAGGAGCTGGAATTAATGGGAGAACGGAGAGAAGTAGTATCCATGCCGGCTAGTTCGACAACTAGTCAGAACACTTGGGATGTTGGTGGGCATGTGAGGCTGGTTCCACCCTTCAATGAAAAGGAGGTAGCCAAGTTTTTTTTTACACTTTGAGAAAGTGGCTCAAATGATAAAATGGCCTGTGGGGTCCTGGACTATGTCAGTGCAAAGTGTTCTGGTGGGTAAAGCTCAAGATATCTATTCGGCTTTACCGATTGACCAATGTGCAGATTATGAGAAAGTGACGAAAGCCATTCTCAAAGCCTATGAATTGGTCCCTGAAGCTTACCGGCAAAAATTCAGGAATGCCAGGAAGAGGGAGAGTGAGACCCATGTGGAGTTTGCCAGAATTAAGGAAACCATGTTTGATCGGTGGTGTGACTCGAAGGGGGTTGGGAAAGACTTCAACCTGTTGCGACAATTGATCTTGGTGGAGGAATTCAAACAGTGTGTCCACGAGGACATTAAAGTACATCTGGATGAAAAGAAAGTACCAGAGTTGTATGAGGCAGCAAATGTGGCAGATGACTATGCCTTGACACACAGGATGGGGTTCCACAAACCTAACTTCCCGCCTAGAGTTAACCAGGGGAGTTATGGTAAATCAGGTTCAGAGAACAGATATTCATGGAGGCGGCCTAGAGATGACTATGGGGACAAATCTGATACCGCGACTTTTAGGGATCAGAAGACTACAGTTCCAAGACAGACTTATCTTCCGGGGGGCCAGAGGCAGACCACGAGTTTTTCCTCCGGGCCTACGTGCGCTTTTTGCAAGAAACCTGGGCATTTGATGTCCCAATGTTACGCCCTGAAAAGGAAAAATCAGGAGCGGAGTCAGACTAGTCCAACTCCGAATGCGTTGGCAAATGCGAGAAATCGTCCTTGGAGGACAGTGTTAAAGTTACAGATTCTGATGAAATGGTGGTGGTTTATGTGTTCTCTGATCGAATTGATTAATAATTTAATTTTTTTATGATTATTATTTATTTATTTTCATTATTAATCATTTATTTATCTTCTTTCTCATTTGGCCAATATCTCAGGCACCTTTTGAGCTCAGAAGCTAATATTTGGACATGAGTGACCAGGTGATGTGGCTATCAAGGATATTTTTGATTTATTGATTAATCAATTAATCAATGTATCGATTAATTATTTAATTATTCGATTAATTACTAAAAAAAACTTTTTTTCCCCAGTTACAGATTGTGATGAAATGGTGGTGGTTTATGTGTTCTGTGACCGAATTGATTGATAATTTAATTTTTTAATGATTATTATTTATTTATTTATTTCCATTATTAATCATTTATTTATTTTCTTTCTCATTTGGCCAATATCTCAGGCACCTTTTGAGCTGGGAAGCTAATATTTGGACATGACAGTGATCAAGTGATGTGGCTATCAAGGATATTTTTGATTAATTGATTAATCATTTAATCGATTCATTATTTATTGATTAATCGATGAATTACTTATTGATTAATCAATTAATTATTAAATTTTTTATTAATGACTTATTTGATTAAATTTCTAAAAGATACATCTTCGGATGAAGCACGAGTGGTTTTGTCATGGTATTAGCCAATTGATTAAGAAAATATTTTGTGATAATCTTTTATTGATTTTAATTATACAATTAATCAATCAATTAGTGTACACTTCTCCCTCCCAATGCAGCCTCTATGAGCTGCACTGTGGTATTGCCGGGCGCCGGAGGCGCCCCGGCAATGCCGCGCTGTAGGATATTTAATTATTTGGCATGGGGGCGGTGTACTTTGAATGTATGTGTACTTGTTTGTTTGTTTGTCCGGGCGATATGTCAGCCATCCTTTGAGCTAGGAAGCTGAAATTTCGGCACAATAGTGAGCAAGTCCTTTGTCAAAAACAGTATTTTTTGTTTGTTGATTAATCAATTAATTGAGGAATTATTTAATTATTAGCGATTAATTAAGTACTTATTTAATTAATTAAATTTCCTTTCTCTTCTGACCATTAACTCAGGCACCTTTTGAGTTAGGAAGCTGATATTTGGACATGCCAATGACCAGGTGATTTGGCTGCAAAGGCTATTTTTGATTTATTAATTAATCCATTAATCAATTAATCGATTAATTATTTAATTATTCGATTAATGACTAAAAAAATTTTTTTTTAAGTTACCGATTCTGATGAAATGGTGGTGGTTTATGTGTTCTTTGACCGAATTGATTACTAATTTAATTTTTTAATGATTATTATTTATTTATTTTCATTATTAATCATTTATTTATTTTCTTTCTCATTTGGCCAATATCTCAGACACCTTTTGAGCTCGGAAGCTAATATTTGGACATGAGTGACCAAGTGATGTGGCTATCAAGGATATTTTTGATTTATTGATTAATAATTTATTCGATTAATTATTTATTGATTCATCAATGAATTATTTAATGTTTTATTAATGACTTATTTAATTAAATTTCTAAAAGATACATCTTCGGATGAAGCACGAGTGGTTTAGTTATGCTATTAGCCAATTGATTAAGAAAATATTTTGTGATAATCTTTTATTGATTTTAATTATACAATTAATCAATCAATTATTGTACACCTCTCCCTCCCAATGCAGTCTCTATGAGCTGCACTGCGGTAGGAGAATTAATTATTTGGCATGGGGGCGGTGTACTTTGAATGTATCTGTACTTGTTTTATTTATTTTAAAGTTTATTTAAAAATATTTATTAGAAAATATTGTTACGGACACGGCTTCAGATGTTGCTTGACCGAGCGGAATGGCCGCCGTGTTCGCACAGTTTACCTGATTACCCCCAACTCACCCGATTCCACTCGAACGTTGGCCAAATCGCGCTACGCTAAATCAATGATGGAAAGGACACAACGACTGGGATAAATGAAACGACGCAAGGGGGTACAGTTCTCAAGACCTCCGGAGGAGGATATAATTAGTGGTGGAGAAAAGGGGTAGATTACAAGGTAATGAGGTAAAGACACAGAAGAGATAGGCACTTAGACACAATCTTATCTATCCCAGACAGACCACAGACAAACGGAACAAGACTGACTTACACAGGGATTGATGGCAGGGAAGGACAGGCAGTCGATAGCACAAGGTGCACCTTGGCTCAGGGACAGGATAAAGCGCGGTCCAGTCCAGAGATGCGGGGAGGTGTCACAGCGCTCGGAGGTGGCGTCCTTCTCTCTCCAAGCTCAGCGCGCATCTGACGTCACCTCCCTCTTCCTGCGCATGCTCAGCGGGGAGTCACACGCCCTCGGCTCGTTGGCTCCGCCCCAGATGGGATCGGTCCGCCGCTTCTATTGGGTGCGGGGGTTACCGGGCTCCGCCCTTGACGAGGAGCTGACAGCGAGCCCCTACTTGGTAACCCCATCGAGCACATGCTCGATGGCGGCTCGTTGGAAAGGCATGGTGCCCTCCCAACACCCCCTACCAACCAAGCCGGAGTGAGGACGCGCACTCCCCGCGCCGCCGCCGTTGTTGTTGTTGTTGTTGTTGTTGAACCGTGAGGAAGAGCTGCGGGGAGGTATTGGGAGGTCCTAAACTTCCTAACGGTGCCATACAATCACATCCTGGTGCAACGAAGAGTCAGAATTAATGGAAACGAGTCCTTAACTGACATAGACTAAGAATAACTAGCAAGATGTCCTATAGTTGTCTACGTGAGATGCGGTGGACCTGGATGCGACATTTAATGGGGGAAATAGGGGAAGGTCGGGTCTACAGAGTGTTGTTTACAGAAAATGGGACTAGGGAATGGGGAATGGGGGATTGGGGATAGTTGGGAAGTATTGAGGAAATAGGGGAATATTTACAAGCGGATATGGATGGATGTAAATCCCATATCCGCAACATTGCACCCTTCTCTACCTCGGGGCGTCCCGACCCGATAAATTTTTACCTACGTTAGTGTGGCACTCAGATGTAGTTCCCTCTACTATTAACTCAACCCTGAGTGCGACAGTTTTACAGATGTTCACAAATGAGTAAATATGTCCCCCTGCGACGTTGCACCCTTCTCCTAACAGAAACACACCCACAGGATAACCGAATCGCGGAAAGCATCCTCAAACTAAACATACAGCCGGTAGGGAGCATTATTTATACAACACTGATATTTACACTACGATCCAGGACCTGTTCTTTGAGGAACACATGCAGATGTTATGCATAGAGAGAGCACGCATGCCAGCATCGATACACCAACCCACGAGTGCCCTGTGGCCCTACGGCCTTTAATAATGTGCAGAGCACCCCATACAAGCACCAAAAGCACCACCCCATACACACAGTCAGCACCATCCGGTGCACCAATAAAGTGTTCATAGTCACCGGTGGTGTCGCAGCCGGCCGATGTTCTGCCGCTGGTCTTGCCTTCCTGGAGTGCACTTGGCCTTCTGGCTTCGTTAGAAATAAAGAAAGGTGCCAACCGCGTCCATTTCTGAATTGTGGCCGTCAGGGGGGGCCAACTAAAAGTGGTTCACCTGTATGGCATAGGTGCCACATTGACCCAGAGGTCCATCAACGGGTGGTGCTTGCCCGCAAAAGAACTGCGGTCCATTGTGGGCGGCCACAAAAATTGCGGTCCATATGGTGTATCGATCCAGGCAGCAAGCAGCGAAAGTACAGGCCCACAACTGCGGAGCCAGCACCTCTCTCTCCTCTCTCTCTGCCCCAAAGCCAGATCCTCGGAGGTGGGAGACAAAATAAGACAAGTGAGCAAGGTGGTAAGGGCGCAAAAGTGCACGCAATACAAGGTAATGCACACTGGGGGCACATGGGAACCAGGTGAGACAGGTACGTTCCTACCGTACCCCCCCCCCCCACCAGGTAACCTACATTGCCCCTCCCTTACCCCTTACTGTATCCACAAAACACAACACTACTCATAAACATCTACTTTACACATCAACAAACGTCCCTACTGTCTTCCCCGTTCCTCCCATAAACCAAATTTGTCTTCTCTCCCTCCTATAAACCAATCAAATTTGCCATTTCCAACTCTCATCAAAATTTGCCATCTCCAACTCAACATCAAAATTTGCCATCACCAATTCATCATCAGTCCCTCCTAAGGAGGGAGAGATGGAATCACCCCAATGTCTCATCCACGTCGTGATGCGTCTCACAAATCCACACAGCAATTCTCCCTTCCTGCAACACAAAACAAAGGAACACATGTGTGGAGTCATCATCACCACCTCAGGTAAGTGGCTGCGTATGGTGCGACAGGTTCATCAATCCTAACTATTTCCTAAATGACTTTAACAACTTTACATTACCCGGGGTCTTTCCCTGCCAATCCATTGGCCAACTTACACTATGGGTTCTAAAAACCAATTCCCATTGACCAAACTGTGGTGCTTCTCAAGTTGGGGTCTCACTCCCCCGATTCATCACTCGGTGCCCCCGCACAATTTCGGTGGCTGGGTCGTGTGACGCTCCCAGCTGGTCCGCCCACCTGCACACCTCCACCACTGTTGTTGCCTACCGAGCTCACCTGCTCCTCACCCTAACCTAACTAACTGGGGAAGGCCCTCTCGCACTCTCACCCCCTCAGTGCCCTCTCTGGCACAGCCTGCCCGATCCACACCCGGGATCCTCAGGCACCCACTGACACTAACGGCTCCCAGAGCCCACCTGCGGCCTCACCTGGCCGACATCTAACAGTGGCGGAGTGCCCAACCATTCACACTCATACTAACAGGCCACACGACCAGCCAATTTCACCACACCAATGCACCCATCCACAATACCATTCTGCATCCGCACCACAAATGCCAATATCCAACCACAATTTATCTATACCTTCTAACTATTCTTTAAACTACCCTCCCCGGGTACTCGTGAAAAGGGGTCCACTCTTCCCCCATTCACACCTTCGCACCATGCACACCACTCCGTACCACTTACTCTAACTCTCTCCACACCACTCATTCCAATACTCCATGTATTCCACACACCTGTACTTGCACACCTGTGCTCTCATACTTGGTGCCGCCTGCACCCTTCTCTCCCCCAAGCGCATTCGCGCTGATCCACAACACTCACTACTCATACACTGCTCCACACACCTGTCCAGTTCTCACACAGCATCATCTCATCTAACTACTCCCCTCTGAAACTTGCGCTTCCCAGTCGTCCCTTTAAACTATTGCGCTCCCTCGTCATTATCATCCACTCTAATCTACCTGCGTCCCCTCTACAGGTATCCTTGTCACTAACTAACCTTAACGTTACCTAATGTCAATCTCTTCTAGATCCCTACACACAATATCCTAACCCACCCGGGCTAGTTTTCACTGCCATACACCCCATAATCTATAGCTCCTTTGCCCCCCATCATGGGAAGGGTGGCAGGGATGCCACCCTTACCCACCGGGCCCATCGCTCATCAATCCCCCAGTCCTCTGGCACTAATAAGCCCCCCTTATTCAGAGGTACTGGGTCCCGCCTCGGCATCTAAAGCTGAGGCAATCCACGGGGGCGCCGGCTCGCCGGTGTAAGGCCTTCTAGTTTCCCGGGGTCTGGCGGGGGGGTGTCTGGGGTCGGCTAACCCGCTCCCCCCTGGGCGGAGTTAAGGACCTCAACCGCCGGGGATCATCCCGGCGCGTGGCTCGACAGTGCCGCGCCAGGTGACCCAGACGGTTGCAAGTATAGCACCTCACCTGATAAGGTGCTTGTCTCCGGAATTCCAAATTCCCCCCCCTGAAGGTCCGAATTGGATTACCCATTCGTGGTCCACCGCGGGCCACCTCCGGGGCCGCCTGCCATGGTCCAGGTCCCGCCAGGCACTGGTCCACCAGCCTCCGGACCATGCCCGCCAGGTCAGGACTCACGTCGGGGGCGGGCCCCCTAAGGGGTCCGCCCTCAATCGGGGGTCCCACCTGGTGGACCGCCATTGCGTGACGCTCGCTCCCCCGGGCCAGGGGCCTCGCTGCTTCCCAACGGGCCGCAGCGTCAGCCGCCTGGCTCAGAGTCTGCGGGCGCCACATGGCGAGCTGTTGCCGGAGCTCAATATCCGGGAGGGCCTGGATAAAATGGTCCAGCGCCAGGCTTTCCTGGGAATCCGCTGCCATGCTAGCATGTGCGATCCCCACTGCGCGGCGAATGTCGTGGGCAAGTTCCCCGATGGCTTCCTGGGGCTTGCGTTTTCGCAGCGCGAGCTGAGCTTTAACAAGCTCGCTCTGCTGTTCAATGCCGAATCGATTAATTAGGGCGTGGCGGAGGGCTGGCAGGGTGAGAGCACCCGGTGGTAATGCCGTCAGCACCTCCGCCGCCGCGCCGCGCAACGCGGCCACCAGGTGTACTCCACCTTCGTCCTCACCCCAACCGTTGCCCTTACACACACAGTCAAACTGCGCCAGGTACGCGCGTAGATCACTCTTGCCGTCATACGGCGCGAGTGGGACCTTGTGGGACCACCTCGTATGCGAGTCGTTGCCCGCCTGCTGGACCCCGTGCGTCGCCCCTTGCGGGGTCAGCGCGGGGCCGAACCGGCCGGGCCCCCACAGTACATTACCCCCAAGGGGCTCCCGTGCCTCCCCTGTCCCTCTAAAAACTACCCCTGTTGGTGTCGATGCATGGGTCACACTTCCGCAACCCACTACCCATTCCATACCACCACAACCTTGCTCACTCACACCTCGCACCTCTCCCATCACCGGACCCTCTCGCTCGCACCCTCGTTCCATACCCTCCGGACCAGCCATACACCTCACTCTTGGCTTCTCACGAACATCCGGGTCTATCTCGACCCCCAAGCTTATTAAATCACCTGGCGCATCATACGCACGACCATATTGGTCACCACTTACACCGGGTCCTCTTTCTCTTCGCTTCTCCTCCATCACCTGCGAATCCCTCATCCGGTTAATGAGCACATCATCACGATCCGAACACAGACTTTGGACCAATTCTTTTACTTCCTCCTTTATCTCTTTCTTATCCTCTCTCCGTCGCTTCTTAATTTCGCTCACCCCTTCTGCCACTTCTTCTAATTTCTGCTTCACCTCCTTCATCTCCTCGTGCGCCCCCTTAAGTTCTTCCTCTAACTCCACCTTATTTTTTTCAATGTGCTCCCGCACCTCCCGCTCTTTAACCTCCATCACCTCTACCAGCTTGTTCATCTTCCTCGTCAGGTCCTCATGTACCGTCTGACACTCTTTTTTAATTACCCCTACGTCCTTTTTCATCTCCTTCTGTGTCGATTTTAAACCCTCTATTACCGCTGTGTTCTTCTTTACCTGGTCCCCCAACTCCTTTTGTCCCACTGTCAGTTGTTCTACTCCCAGCGTCAACTCCTCTATACCACCTTGCAATTTTACAGTCCCCTTTCTCACCTCCTTCTCCATGCGCTCCTTACAGTGCCTCACCTCCTCGTGCACTCCTCCGACCTCCTCACTCACACCTCTTCTGATCTCCTCTCCCATCACTTGCATCTCCTGCCCAGATGCCACCCTCATCTGCTCCATTTCCTCCCTGTGAGCATCCAATTTAGTTTCTACCCCCATTCTGACCCCCTCTATCTGCTGCCCCATTTTTTAAACTTCCCTTTCCGCTTGGTCCCTCATGTCCCTCAATTTGCCTTCCATACTGTTTTCTAACCCCTCTAACCCATTTTTCACTCCCTCTATCTGATTCTCCTGGGCAGCCATTCTATTTTCCACCCCCGTTAACCCCTCCTGTATTTCCCCTAATCTATTGTCTAATCCCTCTATTCTACTCCCTAACCCTCCGATCTGGGCCCCCATCCTTTGTTCTAACCGTTGGCTATTGGCCCCCATGTCCTCCCTCAATTTCTCGCTATTGGACCCCATCCTTTGTTCTAACCTCTCACCGGTACCCCTCGCTTCGTCCCTCATTACCCCCAATTGCTCACTCTGAGCATCCATCCGGTTCCCCATTACCCCCATTTGGCCCTCCAATCGCTCACCCAATCGCTCACTATCAGCCCTCATCTCGTCCTTCTGCAGGTTGAGGGACGCCTGCATTTGTACCATAAATTGCTCCATGAGGGCCTGCATTTGGGCCATCCCTCCCACTTGTGCAGCGGGTGCGGCCGCCGTAGCCATGTGCGAGGCGCCATTTTGCGCGCCCGTAACCTCGTGCGCGAGGACGCCATTTTGCGAACCTGCCGCCCTCACTGCTTCGCTCTCCTCATGTCCCTCAATTTGGTCCTGGATCGACCCTGCCTCACTCTCCTCTACCGGAACCCAGCCGTCTTGATCTGCCATAGCGCGACTTTCAAAATTCGGGTTTTTATTTTAAAACAAAACAAATTTCACCGTTAATAATTTCGAGCGCGTGAAGCGCGCTTCGGGTCCAATCTCACTCCTCGACACCAATTGTTACAGACACGGCTTCAGATGTTGCTTGACCGAGCGGAATGGCCGCCGTGTTCGCACAGTTTACCCGATTACCCCCAACTCACCCGATTCCACTCGAACGTTGGCCAAATCGCGCTACGCTAAATCAATGATGGAAAGGACACAACGACTGGGATAAATGAAACGACGCAAGGGGGTACAGTTCTCAAGACCTCCGGAGGAGGATATAATTAGTGGTGGAGAAAAGGGGTAGATTACAAGGTAATGAGGTAAAGACACAGAAGAGATAGGCACTTAGACACAATCTTATCTATCCCAGACAGACCACAGACAAACGGAACAAGACTGACTTACACAGGGATTGATGGCAGGGAAGGACAGGCAGTCGATAGCACAAGGTGCACCTTGGCTCAGGGACAGGATAAAGCGCGGTCCAGTCCAGAGATGCGGGGAGGTGTCACGGCGCTCGGAGGTGGCGTCCTTCTCTCTCCAAGCTCAGCGCGCATCTGACGTCACCTCCCTCTTCCTGCGCATGCTCAGCGGGGAGTCACACGCCCTCGGCTCGTTGGCTCCGCCCCAGATGGGATCGGTCCGCCGCTTCTATTGGGTGCGGGGGTTACCGGGCTCCGCCCTTGACGAGGAGCTGACAGCGAGCCCCTACTTGGTAACCCCATCGAGCACATGCTCGATGGCGGCTCGTTGGAAAGGCATGGTGCCCTCCCAACACCCCCTACCAACCAAGCCGGAGTGAGGACGCGCACTCCCCGCGCCGCCGCCGTTGTTGTTGTTGTTGTTGTTGAACCGTGAGGAAGAGCTGCGGGGAGGTATTGGGAGGTCCTAAACTTCCTAACGGTGCCATACAATCACATCCTGGTGCAACGAAGAGTCAGAATTAATGGAAACGAGTCCTTAACTGACATAGACTAAGAATAACTAGCAAGATGTCCTATAGTTGTCTACGTGAGATGCGGTGGACTTGGATGTGACATTTAATGGGGGAAATAGGGGAAGGTCGGGTCTACAGAGTGTTGTTTACAGAAAATGGGACTAGGGAATGGGGGATTGGGGATAGTTGGGAAGTATTGAGGAAATAGGGGAATATTTACAAGCGGATATGGATGGATGTAAATCCCATATCCGCAACAATATTTTATTTATTTCAATTTATTATTCATAAGTTTATTTTTATTTATTTATTTATCAATTCAGTTTATTCAACATTATAAGCACTTTTATATTCAGTCCCCCATTTAGGTTTTAGGTAACGATAAGTAAGCCTCAGTATTGGAACTCGGTGGAGCGCATGCCCCCGCGATCTGAACTGTTTATGTTTTGTATCCCACTGATAGGCCGGATCTGTTTCAGGACCTGAACCAAAATGAAAACAACAAACCAGAAAAGGTATCTCTCACTCACCTTGAAAAAACCTTACGAAAACAGGTGTGATTAGAAGATGGCATGGACCAGACTGAAACAGCAATGAATACAGCCCCAACGATTGCAAAAAAGACTAAAGAAAACCACAAGACGAAATATCAACAGATATATAGTGACACCTGGGAGAAAGACAAAAAAGCAGGAAATATAAAAAAAAGAGTTTGATAGATTGGGGATGGACAAAGAAGGTTCGTTCACTGGAATGGCCAAGAAGAGGTCAGCTCAACTGGGATGGAGAACAAATCATTATGCAGACTTGGCATTTAATATGGAATATTTTTTTTTTCTTAACTTGGGTTTACTTTCTGAAATCAGTATATCAATCTGGTGAGTTTTGTAGCCTGGTGTTGGGCTAGCGGCTAGGGTGCCAGCTTAGGATCCTAGGATCCTGGGTTCGAATCCCGGTCGATCGCTGAATTAACGCCAGGGGGGTTGACACAGCCTGTCATCCTTCCGAGGTCGGCTAATTGAGTACCAGTTCACTGGTAATTCCCTGTTTGTCATAAAAAGGCGACAAAAAGGGTTGGCGTCAGGAAGGGCATCCGGCCGTAAAACATTGCTTCAAAAAGGGGACCAAAAAAACAACAACAACCACGGTGCCCGAAAAAGGCCAACCCCCGCCTTGCGGGGGAAAATGGCCTCTAAACGGTGGGTTTTTTTTTTTTTTTTTTTTTTTTAAATCTGGTCAGTTTCTTTTACCCTTCGGTGATGTCTTTGTTGAAAGAACCATGTCACTGATTGTCTTTCGCAGCAAGAAGTCAATAACAGGATTATATCACAGGTGGCGTGACAAAATGTAAGGACAGGTACATTTGACGATTGGCTTCACAATTGGGTATATAAGGGTTGTTGCGTTCTGTATTAGTGGAAAACAACTGCTGCACATCTACAAAAGTTATTGCCGCTTCCTCTGGAGATGGTCCGTCAACTTGACAATGCTGTTTGTCATGGAGTGGTGGCTTTACGAAATTCTGGCATGAAACAGCGTGCTATTGCTCGGCAGTATGGCATCACTCAAGGTCAGGTGTCAAAGATCCTGAAATGAAATGCTCAGAGGGGTGTCCCTTCTCCAATACCGAGGCCAGGACGTCCACGCAGAACCACAAGGAGAGATGATCGCCAGCTGCACCAGTTAGTCTGCAATGGCCGTACCAAGTCAGCTAATCGGCTTCGGGCTGAGTGGCAGCAACTGACAAATGTGCCTGTATCCAGAAGGCTAGTCAACCAACGACTGGTTCAAGCAGGCTATCGTGCCAGGCGTCCCCTGAGAAAGCCACGCCTGACCAGACAACACAGCCAGCGCCGATTGCAGTGGGCCAGAGAGCACCGTCAATGGCAGCCAGGACACTGGAATCACGTGACCTTCAGTGACGAGTCTAGATTTGTGGTCTATCGTCAAGATGGCCGCGTCCGAGTGCACAGGCAAGTGCATGAAGCCCACAACGAAGATTGTATAGTGCCAAGAGTCCAAGCTGGAGGTGGTCGGGTGACCGTTTGGGCTGCTTTTCATGCAGGGGGAAAAACTGACCTGGTTGTTCTGAATGGAAACCTGAACCAGTTCAAGTACAGGGTCATTCTGGAAGAAATATTGCTTCCATTTGCTCGTGCAGCCTTTCGAGGAAACTTTGTCTTGCAAGATGACAATGCACGGCCTCATCATGCTCGCATGATCCAACACTTTCTTGCTGACCGTGGTGTAGAGCATATGGAGTGGCTTGCCATGTCCCCGGATATGAATCCGATAGAGAACTTGTGGGCAGAATTAACGCGTCAAATCGACAACTTGGACCAGCAGCCCACCACTGTGCGTGAATTGCAGCAGACTATTGTCACTGCATGGCAAGTGATTCCTGTCCAAGCCTTGGCAAATCTCGTGAACAGCATGCCTTGACGTGTACGTGCTCTCCTGAATGCTCGTGGGGGTTACACGAAGTACTGACCTGTAATTTTACTGTCCGCAATCCCAGTCATAATTTAGCTTTTGTTTTTGTTGAAATTTTTTTTGGCTAATGTGCAAAATAAAGAGATACTTCTGGAAAACGTACAGAAGTTTAACACAGTACTGTCCGTGAATTGAGTTCGATATCAGTTTACATCACGTTCATGGATCAATTTATTTGCTTCGAAATGACAAATGTGGTTTTTGTTTCTTTTAAAGGTCACATTAACAAAATCTAGAATAATTTCAACATAATTCCAATGAACTTTTGGTTCGAAGTCATCGTGAAAAGTAAGTTCACCCCCACAAAAAGAATATTCCATATTAAATGCCAAGTCTGTAAATGCCCGAGACCAAGGACACAACACCAATGGATTTAAAAAGATGGCAGGACTGAGTCAATCGGACAAGTGTAGGTTCTGCAAGGTAGAAACAGAAAGTACGAGCCACCTTTTATCGGGATGTAAAAAACTCATGTCAGAGCAGCTGTACACTCAAAGACACAATGAGGTATGTAGAGTAATCCACTAGCACATCGACAGAAATTTCAATATCCCAGTTCCACAAAACTCATGGAAACATGAACCAAAAGCAATCATTGTAAAGAAGGACATAATGCTCACGTATGACCTGATGATCCCATCCAGCGTGAACATAGAAACAAAGCATTGTGATCGGATATCGTACTCAGATACAAAAAGGAAAAGACAGCATTGATGATTGAGATATCAGTACCCAGAGATTTTGGCCTAAACAACACAGAAATCAAGAATATGACCATATATAAAGACCTCAAAAATGAAGTGAAAAGATCCTGGAAGCTGAAGAGTGCCGGAAGTACACCAGTGATAATTGTACTATGGAGCAACAGGAATGACAAAGAAGGCCCTTACAAAGATCCTACAAATGACCCCTGGGAACATTGCTGCAAAAGAACTCCAATTGGAGGCTCACCGGGGCTCAGTGACGATCCTGAAAAGAGGCCTTTGAACAAAACTACACAAATATACAACTTGGACGATGATTCACGATCCTTCACCCAAACGGAGGTGGATACTTCGAGTTGGGAAGACTGCGTTTCTCCTTCTAAAACCCAAATTACGGAGATAACATCACACACACACACACACAGACACACACACACACACACACACACACACACACACACACAAACACACACACACACACACACTCTCTCTCTCTCTCTTGAGAAAAAGGACATAGGAAGGGTCTTTTTAATAGGCCGTAATCTATCGGTCTAGAAACGGCTCAAAAACCGACTATTGTGCTACCGAATCGGGAAATACATGAAATTGGTGATCCCTATAGATGTTGATGCACTGAATCCAAAAGAGAACTTCCACATTTCCTCATGGGAAGGAGATATCACGCATGCCGTGAACAAACTTGTAAATGCGTATGCCGTGAACAAACTTTGGTACATCACGGGTGATTAATGTTGTAGTCAGTTTCATTGAAATTGTGTGTGCAGTTTCGGTGAAGAGAGCAAATACCTATTTTGAGGGGGTCAAACCCCCTCCTCCGTAAACCCTTTCAATGAGCACTGATTATGATGTGGTCAATACACCTTAGTTAGGCATCAGATACGTAGCTGTGGCCCAGTTTCATCAAAATTGTGTGTTTGGTTCAATCGATATTAATGACTGAAGTGTTTACACACTCACTGACTGACTGACTTACATTGCCTTGAGAAAGTATTCACACCCCTTTTTCACATTTTGTTGTGTTATAGTATGAATTTAAGATGGAATAAATTGATTGTCACTGATCAACACATAGTACCCCATAATGTCAAAGTGGATTATATATTTTTCTTTAGATATTTTAACAAAATAAAAAATGAAATACAGACCTATCTAATTTATCTAAATATTCAAACCCCTGAGTCAATATTTAGTAGAAGCTCCTTTTGCAGTGATTACAGCTTCAGGTCTTTTTGGGTATGTCTGTAGCAGCTTTGTACATCTGTATTTGGGGAGTTTCTCCCATTCTTGCATATTTGCTCAAGCTCTGTCAAGATGGATGGGGAGCGTCGGTGAACAACAATCTTCAACTCTTTCCACAGATTCTCAATGGGATTCAAGTCTGGGCTTTAGCTGGGCCACTCAAGAACTTTTACGTTCTTGTTCTGAAGCCATTCCAGTGTTGCTTTGGCTGTATGCTTGGGGTCATTGTCCTGTTGGAACGTAAATCTTCACCGCAATCTAAGATTTTTTGCACGCTGCAGCAGGTTCTCCTCAAGGATTTGCATGTATTTGGCTACATTCATTGTTCCCTCTATCCTTACAAGTCTCCCAGGTCCTGCTGCTGAAAAGCATCCCCATAGCATGATGCTGCCACCACCACCATGCTTCTCAGTAAGGATGGCGTTAGATGGGTGACGAGCTGTGCTCAGTTTCCGCCAGACGTAGCACTTTGGAACAAATAGTTCAATTTTTGTCTCATGAGACCACAGAATCTTTTGCCTCATGCTGGCAGAGTCTTTTATGTGCTTTTCACAAACTCCAGGTGTGTTGTCATGTGACTTTTTCTCAGGAGTGGCTTCTGTCTGGCCACTCTCTCATAAAGCCTAGATTTGTGAAGTGCTGCAGAGACTGTTGTCCTTACGGCAGGTTCTCCCATCTCAACCAATGAACTCTGTAGTTCTTTCAGTGGTCATGGGGTTCTTGGTCACCTCTCTGACTAAGGTCATTCTTGCCTGGTTGCTCAGTTTAGCCAGACGGGCAGCTCTAGGAAGAGTCTGGGTAGTTCCATATTCCTTCCATTTCCTAATGATAGAGCTCACTGTGCTCTTGGGAACTTTCAACTATCTACAAATTGTTTTATACCCTTCCCCAGATCTTTGCCTCCTGACAATTCTATCGCAGAGTTCTATGGACAGTTCCTTGGACTTCATGGTAGAGTTTCTGCTCTAAAATTCACTGTGAACTGTGGGACCTTGTTTAGAAAGGTGTGTTTGTTTCTAAATAATATCCAATCAATTGAATTTGTCCTCAATCTATCTATAATTCCAGTAATCTCTGTCTGTACGTTTGTACGTTTGTACGTCTGTACGTCTGTTTGTCTGTGACCGCTGTTTCTCGACAACCACGGGTCCGATATACTTTTAACTTGCCAGGTATATTGCTGGGGACCCGAGGATGTGCCTTTTCAAGGTTTCATATTAATCGGACAATTACTTACCGAGCTATGTCCAAAAAACGATTCAACCAATCAGAGAGCAGCGAACTATCGCGTGTGCCGAACGTGGCGGACACACTCTGCCTCGGATGGCACATTTGAGAGCGTATTCATTTATTTCACGTTTGCAAACTATGTTGGCGTTAAACTATGTTTTAAAACTAATAAAAACGAATTTGCGATTCATTCGCTTTCCTGCGCGTTTGTGCACGCGATGGCGATTTCTTTACCAAACTCCGGAAGCCGTTCGCTTTGGACCAAACCATTTCATGTAAATAGAGGGGGGGGATTGTCACTGTACTCACAAGCCGTTCGCTTTGGACCAAACCATTTCATGTAAATAGAGGGGGGGGGGATATAATTTTAGATATAGATATAGTACGGGCAATGCCCTAGTCTATCTATAATTCCAGTAATCTCTGTCTGTACGTTTGTACGTTTGTACGTCTGTACGTCTGTTTGTCTGTGACCGCTGTTTCTCGACAACCACGGGTCCGATATACTTTTAACTTGCCAGGTATATTGCTGGGGACCCGAGGATGTGCCTTTTCAAGGTTTCATATTAATCGGACAATTACTTACCGAGCTATGTCCAAAAAACGATTCAACCAATCAGAGAGCAGCGAACTATCGCGTGTGCCGAACGTGGCGGACACACTCTGCCTCGGATGGCACATTTGAGAGCGTATTCATTTATTTCACGTTTGCAAACTATGTTGGCGTTAAACTATGTTTTAAAACTAATAAAAACGAATTTGCGATTCATTCGCTTTCCTGCGCGTTTGTGCACGCGATGGCGATTTCTTTACCAAACTCCGGAAGCCGTTCGCTTTGGACCAAACCATTTCATGTAAATAGAGGGGGGGGATTGTCACTGTACTCACAAGCCGTTCGCTTTGGACCAAACCATTTCATGTAAATAGAGGGGGGGGATATAATTTTAGATATAGATATAGTACGGGCAAATAAATTTAGAAACTAATAAATAATATATATATATATATATATATATATATATATATATATATATATAAAGAAATATATAAATAAATAATAAATAAAATCACTAAATTCACTACATTAACTCCAAACAAGTTGTACAGACATCTCAAGGATGATGACTGCACCACTTGAAATTGTATGCACCTGAGCACAATTTGAAGTGTCTTCATCTGTTTTCATCTCCACGAAGTCCATTTCCACCGCCACCCACTCTATCCTGACAAACTGCATCACTGAAATAAAATCCTGGCTTCAAATTAACTTCCTCAAACTTAACTATGATAAATCTGAAATAATCATCATTGGCCCAAAAACGCTCACCAAATCCACCCATAACTTTGCCCTCAACATCGACGGTTTCCCAGTATCCACCTCCCCTCACATCCGGAATCTTGGCATCATCTTTGACCAAACCCTCTCCTTCGACAAATACACTAAACAGATCACAAAGACAGCCTTCTTTCACCTGAAAAACATCGCCCGTCTCCGTCCATCCCTCTCCTCCACGGCTGCAGAAACCCTCATCCACGCCTTCATCACCTCCCGTCTGGACTACTGCAACAGCCTCCTCTATGGTTCACCCTCAATAATCACCAATAAACTCCAATACATTCAGAACTCCGCTGCCCGTCTACTCACCCATTCCTGGACCCGTGACCACATCATCCCCGTCCTTTACAAGCTTCACTGGCTCGCCATCCCCCAGAGAATCCAGTACAAAATCCTCCTCTTGACCTACAAAGCCCTCCATAACCTGGCCCCATCCTACCTGGCTGACCTCCTCTCCAGACACACTCCCACCTGCAACCTCCGCTCTGCTGGTACCAACCTCCTGACCCCCCCCCATCTGGACCAAATTCAGATCCTGGGGGGACAGGGCCTTCTCCATCGCTGCTCCCACCCTCTGGAACTCACTACCTCACACCATCAGAGACTCCTCCTCACTCACCACATTCAAAACATCACTCAAGACCCACCTGTTCAACACTGCATTCAACATTTAACCCACAGCATTTAACCCCTGACTATTTCTTCTCCTTCTCCTTCCTTTTGCGTTGATTATTTACCTATTGATTTTTGTCTTTTTGCACTTGTTTTTTGTACTCTGTCAAAGCGTCTTTGGGCTTCTTGAAAAGCGCTATATAAAATAAATGTATTATTATTATTATTATTACTAGGGCATTGCCCGTACTATATCTATATCTAAAATTATATCCCCCCCCTCTATTTACATGAAATGGTTTGGTCCAAAGCGAACGGCTTGTGAGTACAGTGACAATCCCCCCCCTCTATTTACATGAAATGGTTTGGTCCAAAGCGAACGGCTTCCGGAGTTTGGTAAAGAAATCGCCATCGCGTGCACAAACGCGCAGGAAAGCGAATGAATCGCAAATTCGTTTTTATTAGTTTTAAAACATAGTTTAACGCCAACATAGTTTGCAAACGTGAAATAAATGAATACGCTCTCAAATGTGCCATCCGAGGCAGAGTGTGTCCGCCACGTTCGGCACACGCGATAGTTCGCTGCTCTCTGATTGGTTGAATCGTTTTTTGGACATAGCTCGGTAAGTAATTGTCCGATTAATATGAAACCTTGAAAAGGCACATCCTCGGGTCCCCAGCAATATACCTGGCAAGTTAAAAGTATATCGGACCCGTGGTTGTCGAGAAACAGCGGTCACAGACAAACAGACGTACAGACGTACAAACGTACAAACGTACAGACAGAGATTACTGGAATTATAGATAGACTAGGGCATTGCCCGTACTATATCTATATCTAAAATTATATCCCCCCCCCCTCTATTTACATGAAATGGTTTGGTCCAAAGCGAACGGCTTGTGAGTACAGTGACAATCCCCCCCCTCTATTTACATGAAATGGTTTGGTCCAAAGCGAACGGCTTCCGGAGTTTGGTAAAGAAATCGCCATCGCGTGCACAAACGCGCAGGAAAGCGAATGAATCGCAAATTCGTTTTTATTAGTTTTAAAACATAGTTTAACGCCAACATAGTTTGCAAACGTGAAATAAATGAATACGCTCTCAAATGTGCCATCCGAGGCAGAGTGTGTCCGCCACGTTCGGCACACGCGATAGTTCGCTGCTCTCTGATTGGTTGAATCGTTTTTTGGACATAGCTCGGTAAGTAATTGTCCGATTAATATGAAACCTTGAAAAGGCACATCCTCGGGTCCCCAGCAATATACCTGGCAAGTTAAAAGTATATCGGACCCGTGGTTGTCGAGAAACAGCGGTCACAGACAAACAGACGTACAGACGTACAAACGTACAAACGTACAGACAGAGATTACTGGAATTATAGATAGATTATTATTATCATAGCAAAGAGGTTGAATGCTTATTGACTCGACATTCCAGCTTTTCATTTTTATTTTATTTTTTTTATTCAAAAAAATTAATATTTCACTTTGGCATTTATGAGTATTATGTGTAGATCAGTGACAAACAAAATATCAGTTTAATTCATTTTAAATTCAGGCTTTAACAAGAAAATGTGAAAAAAGTCAAATGGTGTGAATACTTTCGGAAGGCATTGTCCCTACGGACGCTGCTCGATCGCCTAAGTTCACCAGACTAAAGTCCAGGTGAGCTAAAAATTATACACTTAGAGGTAGTTGTACTCTCATATACTTCCTGGCAGTTTAGGTTAACTTTTGAATCACCATAGGTTATGCTATTGTGGTTTATGTACTGCAGTAAGGCTTGTCGGTAACAAGTGAAGCCAGTTTTAACTAAAACGGCACTCGATAGAGCGCATACCTCCACCAGGCTGAACAGGTTATGATTCGTTTCCTACTGATAGGTCGGATCCGAATCCGGAACTTCAACAAAATCTAATCATTTCGTCCTTGTCACATACGCTACCTCTCCGCCAATTTTCGTCCGAATCTGTCCACAACTTTTTGAGATATTTTGTTCACAAACAGACAAACAGACAGAGGTGAAAACAACCTCCATCCACCTTCGGTGGTGGAGGTAATTACAGTAGTCTGCAGAGAATAACTAAACTATAGTAAAAGGTTTTTTGCCGGTGAGCATGTGAGCTGTTTGCCTATCTAGGTAGGTAGAGGTAGTTGGCCTATATTGGTTTCTGGAATCAATTTTGCCAGAGACTTGACTGACGATGATTCCGGTGAATTTTCACACTGATCGCACCAATAATGGTGAAGAAATCCTTGAAAACAATGCACAGATCCAAGTCGAAAGAATACAGATTTTATCATTCAAGTTACCGTACCGCACCTTGCTCAGACTCACCTTTTCTCAGCTCTGCTGACTTCGCAACAATGTTTCCTTCTCCACCCAAACGAGACCATTTCTCGGCAAATTCTCGCACCATATCCCAAGTCTTCTGATTGAATGTGTTCAATGTATCCTCTTTATCTTCCACGTGTATTATACAGCGCACATTGCGGCAAATTTAATTCCTTTTGGGACCAAATTCGGGAGAACCATGAAAAAGCAAACCCGAAACGTCATTTTCTAACTAGCAATCTGATTGGCTGCTAGCGCGGATGAATCACGGAAATCCCTGGAAATAGTGCAAAAGCGGTGCACTGGCCCGTGTTCCGCGGCAAGTTCAAACAGTTCTAAATGATGGGCCTGTGGGTCTCTTCCCGAGATGCAATTATTGTGCGAGTGGAAAAAGTACATAACATACCCACATGCCTCGCTGGTCTCGGTCATCTGTTGAAGGACTCCAGAATGATCGGCATTTCAGCCCTTTAACCTCGATACATCTCTGCTAAGGCAGGTCATTATTTTGTTGTATATGATGTCAGAGGAAGAGGGGCTTTAGATCAATGCAGATGGACAGAAGGAAACAAGAGGACATTCCACGTCCATTGAAACGTGACCTGTATGGATATAAAAGACGAGGTATTGCAGGTCCTGCACGGGAATCAAAAGACTGTGAATGCAAATGGGACACGACTTGATACGGCTGTGAGCTGCAACCTTGAAGCACAAGGGAGGGACGTGATTGGACAGACACAGATATAGAAAAATCCACAGACAGGAAAAGAGAGGGACAGTCGAACCCAGGTGAGCACGAGCTGGCCTTTGAAAGGTGGAAAAGGATCGAGTTGCTGGATGAACACGTCTGCCCTGGGAGATCACTTCTTATTTAAAGACCACAACTATTCCCATATTATTGTGGGGTTGGCCTGGGGAAGCATGGCTCTTTCACGAACCAGATGGCCAGGCCTGACGTCCGACTGAGTTCGGTAGGATTTTGTAATTTGTTCATGGTGTCCGATAGCTTGCGTACTCTTCGCAAAGGACACTGTGGGATCCTGGGACACCATATGGATCTATACCCGAACTCCCCCGCCCCCACCCCCCCTTATAAGTTGTCTCAGTAAGTGTAGGCCTGTATAGATTGGATTGAAAAATGAAGGTGCACGACCCTTTTCTGTTCAAAATACGCTTAGAATGTAAAGGAAAAATTTATACATCGTAACACACAATTTACAAGTGAAAAACAAATTCTACAAATTTCAGAAAATTAATTAAAAATACAAAACTAGAATATCTTGGTTGGATAAGTGTCCACCCCCTCATAAAAGCAATTGTAAATTAGCTCAGGTGTAACCAATCACCTTTAAACTCACACACCAAGTTAATTGGCCTCCACCTGTGTTAAATTGTAGTGATTCTGATCAATTCAGAATAAAATGAGCTGTTCCTGTAGGTTTCCTCTGCTGGGTACTGCATTTCACAGCAAAGACTCAACCATGAGCACCAAGGAGCATTCAAAAGACATCTGGGATAAAGTTGTGGAAAAGCACAGATCAGGGGATGAGTATAAAAATATTTCAAAGGCCTTGAATATCTCTTGGAGCACAGTCAAGTCAATAATTAGGAAGTGGAAGGCATATGGTACTGCCAGGACCCTGACTAGATCAGGCCGAACCTCCGAACTGGATGACCAAGCAAGGAGGAGACTGATCAGAGAGGACACCAAGAGGCCAATGGCAACTTTTGAAAGAGCTACAGGCCTTTAAGGCAAAGACTGGTCACTGGGTGCATGTGACAACAACATCCCAAGCACTCCACATGTCTGGCTGTACGGTAGGGTGCCAAGAAGGAAGCCATTACTCAAAAAGGCCACCTTGAGTCCCGTTTGAGGTATCTGAAGCCATGTGGCAAAAAGTTTTGTTGTCTGCCGAAACCAAGATGGAACGTTTTGGCCTAAATGCAAAACCCAACACAGCACATCACCCAAAGAACACCATCCTTACTGTGAGGCATGGTGGTGGCTGTCATATGAATATATGAGCTGAGGGCGCAGCCTGGAGAAAGGGGCGGGGAATGTGAGCGGAGGAGGGGAAAACGAGTGGGGGCTAGAGAGGCCGGATGGGGGATACGAGGCTAAGTGACGTTGCATGCTGTGCTGTTTATTAAAGCCTGTCATCTTCTAAGTTGAGACTGGGATTCGTCTTATTACATGGTGGCAGCGAAAGGCGAACCTACAAACGCGATTGGAACCCCATCCAGGGATTCTTAGCCAAGCTCACAATGGCAGACACACCCATGATGCCGTGCATGGATAGGACCAGCGCCAACCTCGGTGAAGCCTTCGAGCTATTCAGAAGCGTACCCAGCTGTACTTTTCTCTGAAGGACGTAGCAGGTGACAAAAAAGTCAACCACATTCTCCTGCTATCAGGTAAGGAAGGTCTGTGACGCTACAGTTTGTGGGGCCTTGAGAACGCCGACGGCACAAGGCCTAACACCGTGATGCCAGCGATTGTTTGCTAGCGTTTTGAAGCTGAGCTGAAACCACAGGCCAATTACTATGTGGCTTGTTTCTGCTTACAGCGATTTAAGCAGAGCGACGATGAAACTATGGACAATTTCATCTCCAGATGCTGCCAGAAAGCGAGCAAATGCAAGTTCAAGACCCCCAAGGCAGACAAGAGCATAATAGAACAGCTCATTGTGGGAACGCCTTATCAAGAGCTACAGAAAAAGCTCCTTGTGAAGGATGACACTCTCACGCTAGACCAAGCCCTGGAAATAAGTCAGGTGCATGAGGCCTCTGTCACTCACATGTAACAGTTTACCCAAACCCAACAGGCAAGCAATTTCATCCACACCATTGGATACCACCCAAAAAAGAGTGCAGATTCTGTGGAAGACAACATCTACCCCAGCCCCGACACCGATGCCCAGCATGGGGCTCAACCTGTGAGGCATATGGAAAGCAAACCACTGGAAGGTGTTACGGATTCGTCACTTCCGTTGTTGTGGTTCTCATCCACTGTAAACATTTTAGGTTGCATGTACTATTATTGTCATTGTTTAAGTGAAATAGAGATTACTATTTTCAAAAGGTAAAAAAGTTAGTGTTTTATAAGAAACCGGAAACCGGATCGGGAACCGGACGAAGAGGAGGAAGAAAAAGAGGAAGCAGAGGCGGAGCGAGTAAGGTTGGAGAAGGAGCCGAGCTACTTGGAGGTCTGGAGCAAACGCTGGCGAACGGGGGTCACTAGCGAACTTTGGGGTTTCCTGGGAAAGGGATTCCTGCGACAGAGTTGTTATCGCTGTGACAGATAAACCTGCATGACAGGTTTTGCGGTTGCTTCCGAAGAGAATCATTGAAGTGCCTTTACGTCTTGAGAACGGACCGTTGGCCATTGTGCCTCGCGCTGGATTTTCGCATCGCTCCAGGTTTTTCACCTCGCTTCAACCATTTCACCACATCCAGACGTTAACCTGGTGTGTGTGTGTAACGTGGATTTTGAGTGTGAATTTGCGGTTCGCCGATTGGGAGCCGTTGAACGTCCATACCCGAAGGTGTGATTTCCCAGCCGCCTCTTGAGGACACTTTTGCCTATCTTTGGCAGTGTGACTGTCAACCGAGCGGGATTCTGGTCTCGATACAACATCGTTCTGGTGATCACTGGAGCATGGATCGACCTTGGTTTGAAGCTGGGACAGAGACATTGGGAATGTTATTTTCGCTCACTTGGAGCACAGTGAGTTATATTGTACGAAACTGATGGTACCATCATAGGAATGATATATTGGTTGTACAATTGATTAATATTGTTATTGTACTGTTATTCTTGTGTGACCTTAATACAATACTTGTTTGTTGGTAACAATTGGTGTGGTTTCACCATTGATCTTTGACATACAGAATAACACATCTTTCTGCCGTGACTCCTCTCGGGGCTCGGAGGTACACCGTGACCGGGGTTTGGGGAGGAGCACGTAACAGAAATTGGGGGCTCGTCCGGGATAGAATTCCCTAACATTCCCAAAATTCCCAAAGTTGGAATTTCCTAACATTCCCAAATTTTTCAAAAAATTGAATTTTTTTTGTGTGAAGGTTAACAGGTGCTAACTGATAATCACCATGGTGTTTGACGCAGAAAAGTTTGCGGCGTCCCCTAATGAGGCACAGTTCCAGGCGTCAAAAAGATCGGAACTCATGATATTGGCCAAATATTTGAACTTGGAGGTCCGAGTTAGTATGAAGAAAGCTGAGATTCAAACATTGGTGATGGAATCTCAAGTGGGACAAGGAACATGGGAAGAGGTAGCCTTGGATTGGTTACCCGAGGAGAAAGGAAATGTGGAGCTCCGGAAAATGGAGATGCAACTGCAGAGCCAGGAAAGGTTAAAAGAGTTGGAATGGAAAGCCGAGGAAAGAAGATCAAAGGAAAGAGCAGAACAGGAACGAGAACTCGAGGAAAGAAGAGCAGAGGAAAGGAGAGCTGAAAAGGAACTCGAGGAGAGAAGAGCAGAGGAAAGGAGAGCTGAAAAAGAAAGAAGAGCAGAGGAAAGAGCAGAGGAAAGGAGAGCCGAAAGGGATTTAAACGAACGTGACATGGAGTATCAGAAGGAACTTAAACTCAAGCAGCTGGAATTACTGGGAGAACGGAGAGTAGTATCCATGCCGGCTAGTTCGACAACTAGTGAGAACTCTTGGGATGTTGGTAGGCATGTGAGGCTGGTTCCACCCTTCAATGAAAAGGAGGTAGCCAAGTTTTTTTTTACATTTTGAGAAAGTGGCTCAAATACTAAAATGGCCTGTGGGGTCCTGGACTATGTTAGTGCAAAGTGTTCTGGTGGGTAAAGTTCAAGATATATTTTCGGCTTTACCGATTGACCAATGTGCAGATTATGAGATAGTGAAGAAAGCCATTCTCAAAGCCTATGAATTGGTCCTTGAAGCTTACCGGCAAAAATTCAGGAATGCCAGGAAGAGGGAGAGTGAGACCCATGTGGAGTTTGCCAGAATTAAGGAAACCATGTTTGATAGGTGGTGTGACTCGAAGGAGATTGGGAAAGACTTCAACATGTTACGACAATTGATTTTGGTGGAGGAATTCAAACTGTGTGTCCACGTGGACATTAAAGTACATCTGGATGAGAATAAAGTACCAGAGTTGTATGAGGCAGCAACAGCGGCAGATGACTATGCCTTGACACACAGGATGGGGTTCCACAAACCTAACTTCTCGCCTAGAGTTAGCCAGGGGAGTTCTGGTAAATCAGGTTCGGAGAACAGATTTTCATGGAGGCGGCCGAGAGAGAACTATGGAGACAAATCTGATACCGCGACTTTTAGGGTTCAGAAGACTACAGTTCCAAGACAGACTTATCTTCCGGGGGCCCGAGGCAGACCACGAGTTTTTCCTCTGGGCCTACTTGCGCTTTTTGCAAGAAACCTGGGCATTTGATGTCCCAATGTTACGCCCCGAAAAGGAAAAATCAGGAGCGGAGTCAGGCGAGTGCAACTCCGAATGCATTGGCCAATGCGAGAAATCGTCCTTGGAGGACAGTGCCTTGTGAAGGTTCCCACGCCAAAGTTACGGCATCACAGAACGACCTTGTTCAAGAGGGTTACAAACCTTTTATTTCAGAGGGGTTTGTGTCACTGGATGGAGACTTAACGAACCAGAGACCTGTTAGGGTATTGAGGGACACAGGAGCACATCAATCTTTGATGCTTGAGGGCATTTTGCCATTGTCAGAGTAGACGGCAACTGGTGTTAGTGTTCTTTTGCAGGGGGTTGGTGGCTATGTTAAAGCTCCTCTTCATGTCATCCATTTGAAGTCTGATTTGGTGTCAGGACCGGTCACCATAGGTTTACAAGCCACTCTTCCTGTAGAGGGAATATATTTTATTATCGGGAATTATTTGGCCGGTGGTCGAGTTTCTAGTAATCCGATGTTGGTTGAATAGCCCAGTATGGAAAACAACACCGCACAGTTAGAGCAGGAGATTTCGAGTATCTTTCCATCCTGTGCATTGACTCGTGCTATGGGTAGGAAGCACTCTGAAGAGAAGGAGAAGGAACTCGATGTGGATTTGGGTTCCTTAGAGGTATTGGAGGAAAATTGTGAAAGAGGTAATAGGAAAGGGAGTGACATCAAGGAACTTAAGGAAAAGGTGGCATCTGGAACAAAAGAGGAAATGGAGTGTCCGTCGGAGACATCTGGGAACGAGGTTGAACAAACGGTGCTGGGCCGAAAGAGACTTGTTGAAGAACAACACGGAGATTCGGAGCTCCGGAGTTTGATTGATAAAGACGTTACAGAGGAAGAGGCTATGAAGATACCTGTTGGTTACTTCATGAAAGGGGAAATACTCATGAGAAAATGGAGACCACCAGAGGTGCCAGCAAACGATGACTGGAAAGTTCATTACCAAATTGTGGTGCCACCGCCGTACCGGAAGGAGATATTGAGTTTGGCGCATGAGACACCTTTGGCCGGGCACCTTGGAGTGAACAAGACATGTGACAGAATATTGGTACATTTTTTCTGGCCAGGATTGCACAGTGATGTGGCAGAGTTCTGTAAATCTTGCCACTCTTGCCAGCTGGTGGGAAAACCTAATCAGAAAGTCCCATCCGCACCTTTAAAACCAATTCCAGATTTTGAAGAGCCATTCAGCCGTGTCATTGTTGACTGTGTAGGCCCTTTACCTAAAACTAAGGCTGGACATCAGTATTTGCTGACCATCATGTGCGCTTCCACAAGGTTCCCAGAGGCAGTGCCTCTTAGAAAAATTACTGCGGCAGTTATTGCGAAGGCCTTGATTAAATTTTTCACTTTGGTTGGCCTACCTCAGGTCATCCAGTCTGATCAGGGTTCCAATTTCATGTCAACGCTTTTTCAGCAAGTGGTACACCTGTTGGGAGTGGAGCAAGTAAGATCAAGTACTTACCATCCCGAGAGCCAAGGGGCCTTGGAAAGGTTTCACCAGACATTGAAGAATATGATCAGAACGTATTGTTTTGAATGTGACAAGGATTGGGATGAAGGAATACCCTTATTGTTGTTTGCTACGAGGGAATCTGTTCAGGAGTCATTGGGATTCAGTCCTTTTGAACTTGTGTTTGGACACGCAGTGCGAGGTCCGTTGAAATTGGTGAAAGAACAGTGGCTACAGGAGGAGTCACAGTCAACAGTGGTGGAGTATGTGTCAACGGTTAGGCACAGATTTGCAAAGGCTTGTGAAGTTGCAAGAAGAAACTTGAAAGTGACACAGTATAAAATGAAAGTGAGACATGACAAGAAATCTCAGATAAGAAATTTCAGTCCTGAGGACTGAGTGTTAGTGATGCTTCCTGTTCCAGGTCAGCCACTACAGACGAGGTATTTTTGTCCCTATGCAATCGAAAGGAGGGTCAATGAAACAGATTACGTGGTGACAACTCCCGACCGACGGAAAAAGCGGCAGCTGTGTCATATCAACCGACTGAAGAAATATTATGAGAGGAAGCCTGTGGATAAAATGGTTCCTGTCTCACCTGTCTCACCTGTAGTCGGGGTGCAAGAGAATCCAGAGGTTGAGGCCGGTGTGAAGTTTGATAACTTTGATGACCAGGCTTGTCCCAGATTGACGAACACGGGAGTGTTGAGTCATTTAGATGAGAAATTAGGTCATTTGACGAGGGAACAACAAGGACAACTATCCAGCCTAATTTTTGAGTTTGCACATTTGTTCACAGATGTACCTGGTCGTACTGACTTGGTATATCATGATATTGAGGTTGGGGAAGCCACTCCTGTGAAGCAACACCCCTATCGGATGGACCCTGTGAAGATGGAGTATCTTCGGAAGGAGGTTCAGTATATGTTGGAGAATGACATCATCGAATCAAGCAGCAGTGAATGGAGCTCACCATGTGTGTTGGTTCCAAAACCCGATGGCAGTTTTCGCTGTTGTGCGGATTTAAAACGGGTTAATGCAGTGACCAAGACCGACTCATATCCCATCCCGAGGATTGATGACTGTATTGATAGAATAGGCCCAGCTAAATTTGTAACTAAATTTGACTTGCTGAAAGGGTATTGGCAGATTCCTCTTACTGATAGAGCCAAGGAAATCTCGGCTTTAGTCACACCAAATGGGTTGTATCAGTACAAGGTTCTTCCCTTTGGATTGAAAAACGGGCCTGCTACATTTCAACGGCTAATTAATAAGCTTATTGCAGACCTTGAGGGGGTGGAGGCTTATCTGGATGATGTCATCATCCACACTATGACCATGGAAGATCATATTGCTACAGTTTTGAGATTGGCACATATTGGTCATTAAAGGTTAAAGGGTTGCCCCCCATAGTTAGTCCACGAGCAAAACGTAGGCCACCTTAGAGTATTAGTTATGTCATAGTATGTGTAAGTATAGGCCATTTTCCCTCGTAATACCTGCGTTGTGTAAAGACATGAGTTTAGGTGCCCTTCATTTTGCGTCCACCCTCCAATCCCACATCTATGGGCATAATTGATCCCGCGCCCCATTTGGCTGACCCTCTCAATTTATTACGCTTTGGCTGCCGCAGCATTTTGTTACGCTTTGGTTGCCAACAGCATTCGCTGCCCTTTGTTCGCTCGCTAGTCGAGTAACACAAGGTAGGCCTGAGAAGAGGGAGGAGCGCGGGGTCGGGGTGGGGCGGCGTCAAGGCAGCGCGTCAGAGGCAATGACGGTAAGGGCCACTAGCCAACTAGGGCTCTAAGGGCATGGCGTGATAGGGCGTGGTAAGGCGCGTCTGGTAAGTGCTAGAAGGTTCGCGGGGCGTGCCTATAAAAGCCTTTGCACAAAGCCCATGAACAGGACTCGCATGAAAGAACTTTGAGGACTCGGTCAGGACTCGCAGCGCACTTGTTACAAAGAGAGCACGAGGGAGAACGAGGAGGACTGATTGGCATGAGAGAACTCACAAGGGGAGAGGACTTGGAAGAGGTTAATTGGCAGCGCTCGCTTTGAAGGCATTGCGCTATATCTGAGTATTACGTACGAGCCTAAGAAAAGGTCAGCCAGACGCGCCGGTGGTGAATATTGCCTATCCAGCCACACGAGTGAACGCGGTAATAACGCCAGTGATAACCGCCAACCGCCAGAGCCCAGACCCTAACGTTCGCCCCGTATTATCCCGTGTGTGCCAATGACACGCGGAGAGCTACTGCCCCTCTACTTACCATCTGCCCGGGACGAACCGGAGGCCAGAGGGAGCTGCACGAGAGCCATCCCTGGATGTGGTGAACACCATCCTGCAGCTGCAAGCCCCGTGTGAGTGTGTCTGTGTGTGAGACGGGCCCGTTTGTCCTGGGGATTAAGTTAAGACTGTTTTTAAAGCTGCACTGTGTCCCTCTTTTCTGGAATCATTGTAAATGGTGTAAATAAATCCTGTTATTCCTTTCTTCCCAATTTGATCGCCTCTGTGATTTCTCCATTGGCTAAGCGTGGTACGAACGAGATCGCTAGAACCGGGGTCACCATATAAATGGCACGGATCGCGTGTATGCACCGCTCGGCGTCTCAGCACGCATGATTCGTGCGGGGCATATTTCCTCGTTACAGGGCAGTGCGAGTAATTAGGTAATAGTGATTCTAGTCCTAAAACCCCATTTCGCGCTGTCCGGGAAGGACGTCATAGGTCCCGGGTCCCGTCGGCCAGTCAAAGGCAAGGGGACTAATCCCCCCTTGGTAAGGGGAGAAGGCCGGTGTTGAGAGCCGCAACAATATTGAACAAGTTCATGCATTTTTCAAGAAACTGACCGAGGCAGGGTTGACCATCAACTTATCTAAGAGTGAGTTTTTAAAGGCACAGGTGGTGTTCCTTGGCCATGTAGTAGGTCAGGATCAGGTGCAACCGGTGACAGCCAAGATAGAAGCCTTTGATCACTTCCAAGTTCCAAAAGGGAAGAAGGAGCTTATGAGATTCTTGGGTATGGCTGGTTGGTACCGGCGGCTCTGCAGGAATTTTTCTGATGTGGTAGCCCCTTTAACGAATTTGCTGAGGAAAGAGACCAGGTTTGTTTGGGATGACAAATGTCAGGCTGCTTTTGCCCACGTCAAAGCAATATTAATGAGCTCTCCTGTCCTAGCAGCCCCGGATTTTCAAGCACCTTTCAAGTTGGCCATTGATGCAAGTGATGTGGGGGCTGTGGCAGTTCTATAACAGGAAGATGAGGATGGAGTGGATCAACCGGTGTGCTACTATTCCAAAAAGTTTAACAAACACTAGGCAAATTATGCCACCGTGGAAAAAGAGACCCTTACTCTCCTGCTAGCGCTTCAGCATTATGAGGTGCATCTAGGAACTACTACCTTTCCTATAAAAGTCTTCACTGATCACAACCCCTTAACCTTCATTCAGAAAATGAAAAATAAAAATCAGAGGTTGATGAGATGGAGTTTGGCTTTGCAGGAGTTCAACTTGGAAATTGAGCATGTAAAGGGCAGGGACAATGTCGTTGCGGATGCTTTATCCAGAGTGAACTAACTTTGGAAATTCCTGCAGGTTGTTTAGAAGTTTTGTTGCTTTATTTTGGGAAATATTAATTATTGTTGCTCACGTGAATTGATTATTTGGGGGTGAGTTTTACTTTTGTTTGTTAAAAGAGTTTTTGCATGCAAAGAAAGTTTTCACTATGTTCCAACTTTCTTTCTTGAGGGGGGAAAGTGTTATGGATTCGTCACTTCCGTTGTTGTGGTTCTCATCCACTGTAAACAGTTTTGGTTGCATGTACTATTATTGTTATTGTTTAAGTGAAATAGAGATTACTGTTTTCAAAAGGTAAAAAAGTTAGTGTTTTAAAAGAAACCGGAAACCGGATCGGGAACCGGACGAAGAAAAAGAGGAAGAAGAGGCAGAGCGAGTAAGGTCGGAGAAGGAGCCGAGCTACTTGGAGGTCTGGAGCAAACGCTGGCGAACGGGGGTCACTAGCGAACTTTGGGGTTTCCTGGGAAAGGGATTCCTGCGACAGAGTTGTTATCGCTGTGACAGATAAACCTGCATGACAGGTTTTGCGGTTGATTCCGAAGAGAATCATTGAAGTGCCGTTACGTCTCGAGAACGGACTGTTGGCCATTTTGCCTCGCGCTGGATTTTCGCATCGCTCCAGGTTTTTCCCCTCGCTTCAACCATTTCACCGCATCCAGACGTTAAACTGGTGTGTGTGTGTAATGTGGATTTTGAGTGTGAATTTGCGGTTCGCCGATTGGGAGCCGTTGAACGTCCATACCTGAAGGTGTGATTTCCCAGCCGCCTCTTGAGGACACTTTTGCCTATCTATGGCAGTGTGACTGTCAACCCAGCGGGATTCTGGTCTCGATACAACATCGTTCTGACGATCACTGGAGCATGGATCGACCTTAGTTTGAAGCTGCGACAGAGACATTGGGAATGTTATTTTCGCTCACTTGGAGCACAGTGAGTTATATTGTACGAAACTGATGGTACCATCATAGGAATGATATATTGGTTGTACAATTGATTAATATTGTTATTGTACTGTTATTCTTGTGTGACCTTAATACAATACTTGTTTGTTGGTAACAATTGGTGTGGTTTCACCATTGATCTTTGACATACAGAATAACACCTCTTTCTGCCGTGACTCCTCTCGGGGCTCGGAGGTACACCGTTACCGGGGTTTGGGGAGGAGCACGTAACAAAGGGCACTTGTCTCTCAAGATCGAGGCAAGAACATGGCCGGCAGACAACCTGCCCAGAGACCAGTGGGCACAAATCCTTCACCCGAAAGCCCATCCACACCCTGGGGAGAGATTAATATCTCGACAGGGACTGTGACACGTTGAGCTTCACCACCATCAAAATCCACAGCCAGACCATCGACTCACGGCGAGAGATTGTCACAGACTTGGCCATTTCACTACCTGACCGAGCTGGTGTTCACTCCCTGGGAGTCAAGGCCGATCCTGGGGCAGAGGGCAATACATTGCCCCTTCGGATATATAGACAAATGTATCCCCAAAATGTCGACTCCTCTGGGCTGCCGCTACCTGGCCATATTCAGGAGAAACCCCAGATAATACTAACGGCCTACAATGGCTCACAAATTCAGCAATTTGACACCCTTGTGGTCCCCTGCAAGAAAAGGAATACCCAGTGGGTCGAGGCCGAGTTCTTCATAGTCAAGGCCGCTTACCCTGCGATCCTCGGCCTGCCCACCTGTAGGGACCTTCCACTCCTCACCCTGCACTGCAAGATGAAGGAGAACTGCGTGGGCGACAAGCCAGTTAACACATTGGGCGACCTGCTGGGCACTTATCTGGACCAATTTGACAAAATCGGCAACTTTCCAGGCCAGTATCGCATCGTGGTAGACCCCAATGTGCCCTCTGTAACATACACACCACGTTGATGCCCCATCCAGTTGATAGACAAAGTAAAGTTAGAACTGGACATGATGCTGAGACAGGGCATCATACGGAAGGTCGACGAGCCTACAGACTGGGTCAGTAGCCTCACCTACGTGCGGAAAGCAAACGGCAAACTTAGGCTATGCCTGGACCCAAAGGACTTGAGCTATGCCAAAGGATCGTGCCATCAAGAGGTGCTACCACTGTACTCCCACACTTGAAGAGCTGACGTATATACGTTTGCAGGCTCAATGGTTTTCTCCAAGCTGGATGCCAAAAATGGGTACTGGTCAATCAAGGTCGATCATCCCTCCCAGTTGCTCACGACCTTCAACTCGCCATATGGTTTTTACTGCTTCCGACGAATGCCGTTTGGACTGGTGATGTCCCAGGACATCTTCCAAGCCAAGATGGACCAAATTCTTAAGGAATGCCCAGGTGTCATCAACATTGCTGGTGATGTTGCCGTTTACGGAAAAACGGAGCAAGAACATGACCGAAACCTTCACCACCTCATGAAAACAGATGCCACATTCGGCCTGCAGTTCAACAGCAACAAGTGCAGCATCAAAAGCCACATATTCATTTTTTCGGTCTCATCTTTGACCAACAAGGTGCCCACCCAGACCCAAGAAAGGTGGACGCAATCCAGAGCTTACCAGACCCGAATAACCTCTGCGAACTTCGCAAGGCACTTGATATCACTACATACATGGGCCCCTTTATACCAAAGCTGTCTGACCGAACAGCTCGCCTTGTAGACCGATAGCTCTTCCAGAGAAAGCTTCCTTGAATGACCTACAAATGGGGTGGGCATGATCTTTGCGTGATAAGGCCGAAAAAAATATATTGCTGGTCTCTGGTCAGACCAAAGTTCCAGAATTGATGCGGCGATGCGGGTTTTTTTTTTTTTTTTTTTTTTTTGAAAAGCATGGATTTCACATATAGAGGTGTTTTTTTGTGTCCTCATGCCTTGCGGTCCTCCTCATCTGCCGTGGCACCGTCCAGAGAGAAATTAAAGACAGCCAATGGGACTTGTAGGCCTTTTTTGTAAATAATGAACACAAGCTTAAGTTATTTTAAAATGTATTTATTCTGAAAATCATTAAGTTCTTCAAGCATATTATAGACTGCCATTTCGATCTCGAGATCGCCTCGCCGTACCGTCAAACATTCCAATATTCCATCGCGTCAACACTGCGCATGCGCAAGTGGTCTAACAGGCCGATGGTCTCCCATAATCTTTCCTCCAAGTCCACCAGATTATCACAGACACGTACAACTTCATGACAAACGAGACAGGATCCAGGCCTAACTAAAGAGACCACCCGCAGCTCTCTAGGCCTTCTGATTGCTTCACACGAACCCGACAAAGAACGTCTTCGTTTCAATAAATGACAATAGTCAATATCCAGCCGATTGGATTCATGACGTCACGGCACACAAAACTACTCATATCTTTGGAACGGCTGGTTGGATTTGGACAAACTAAACGTAGTTTTGTAGGGGAGAACCGTGCGCGAACGTCGATACCAACGTCGATATTTCCCGAGATAGCGCGCCGGCCCGGCAACAACAGGTGCATGCTGTTGTAGGTACCCTTGGAAATTTGAAAAAAAACATTGTTCACGCGCAGGGTGACCAGAGACCGGAAATATATTTTTCTGGGCCTAATATAGATAATATTACAAGAAATGTTCAGTAACTTTTCACACGCGAGATTTTGGTGCTGTAATTAGTAAGTTAGGTTTTAATTCACTATATTTGTGTGGAAATATTCACATAGCCTGGAACAAAAAAATGGCCAATCAGAAGACGCGTTTGATCGATCATTGATAAATGAGCCAATGACAGTCGCCGTAGCTTACCGCGTGATCCAACATGGCGGCCTCCAGTGAGGAAGACGGAACGTCTTCGAACGAAGAAAATGCGCATGAAAAAGTGTGTTTTATGTGCATATTTCCGTCCAAAACGTGCAAAGTTTCACCATTTTCAGCCAAGGCATGGGCACGCTTTTCAGAATATGTGACGAAATGGAGGACTTTGGATGGTCCGCAGGCAAAAACCGCGAGAGACTACGTTGCTCGACACTCTGCTTCCAGCAGCGGTGCCGCCAGTGGCAGCGGCGGTGCCTGCAGACTACAGTGACAGAGTATCCCCGCTACCTGATCATGGTGGATTTCATCAGACCTGTGACGCACGCTTTACGGATTCCCAGCGAATTGAAGGAACTATGAAGAGCATGAAAAAGAAAGCTGATGCAGCAGCTTCCAAAGGTAAATTTAAGGCTGTAGATCATGATGTAGTCGACTAGATCTAGATCGAGTTCGAACCAGTTAGATTGTCTAGTGTTACTAATAGTATACTAGTGCCTATACTAGTAGTGGTTGTCAATTTTCTTACATGGTTGATGTAGATCCACCTGCAGGCACCGATAACTATGTCTGTGCATCCGCGATTCTGCGTAAATGCACGAATACGATAGAAGAGAAGGCACAACACACGTGATTATTTTAGTAACAATTTTGTCATTCAGATTCATAAAAAAATTGGCGAGAAAATTGCAATGCAATGAGGATTTATCATTTTTTAAAGATGTGACCAGAAAAGCTCACAGTTTCCCCCAAATAGATTGCAAAATGCGTGTAAATGAATGTGGGTGCACAGAAAGAGGTGCACAGCAGAAAAATGATGGTGGATCTCAAATGAAATGGCAATGTTCCCTCCAAGAAATGAAGCTCAATGTGAGTTTTTTGTTCGGATTTTTTGCCTCAATGTTCTTTGGAATAATTTATATCACGCAATCCTAATTTTTTTTATTTATTGAAGTTTGGTTTACTTTTAATTTTTGACGTAAGATCCTCGGACCTATGTGCGCAGACATAGCATCGGTACCTCCATGATAATTTGATGATGAGACACATAAACCTGGTCCCCACTGCGCATCACATTACCTGACAATTACCCTTCAACCTTTTCAACCTCTTATATGTACAAAAGTAACCGTCAAATGTCAGCATGGTAGGGACTAAATGCCGATTGCCTATACTAAGGTAGGGCCCTTTGTTTGGTTTTAAGGGGTTTCCATTTTCAATATTTTTTCTGTGTGTGTTGATAATTTTTATCTTTGTTTATTTCTTCTACAGCATCCACATCCCAAGATGACAATGGTGGAAAAACTGTTGAAGAAGATGTACCACCAGCAAAAAAGAGACGGGTTCTTCGCTCCGGTTTTGATCGACCTTCAGTGCCCGGTAGGTCAAAGTATGTTTTGACAAACATTTGTATTCTGTGTCAGAAGGAAAAAACTGTGGTGTGCAGAGAGAAAAAGAGAAAGTTTCGTCAGATGTTCTACTGTAGATGCAGTACATTTGAAGCAAGCAGCAGCAGACAGTGGGAATGAAGTGCTGCTCATGCAGATAAAAGACCAAGATTGTGTGGCCATCGAGGTGAGGTATCATACCTCATGCTAACGTGATTTCACCCGTTACTTAACAAAGCCAGCCAGAGCAGACAACACTGGTGAAACGTCTTATTCTCAAGCCTTTGAGGTCTTCTCCAAGACAGTGGAGACCCGAATCATCAAGAACAAGGAGACCATGAGACTCAAAACGCTTAATGAATTGTTCATCAAGCAGATAAAGGAAACATCTGTTAACGTCCATCTGTCCATCCATCCGTCAGTCCATCCGTTAACGTCCATCTGTCCGTCCATCCGTTAACGTCCATCCGTTAACGTCCATCTGTCCGTCCATCTGTTAACGTCCATCTGTTGACGTCCATCTGTCCATCCATCAATTAACGTCCACCCATCTGTTAACATCCATCTGTCCGTCCATCCATCAGTCCATCCGTTAACGTCCATATGTCCATCCATCCGTCCATCCATCCATTAACGTCCATCTGTCCGTCCATCCGTTAGTCCATCCGTTAATGTCCATCTGTCCGTCCATCCGTTAACGTCTGTCTGTCCGTCCATCCATTAACGTCCATCTGTCCGTCCATCCATCATTCCATCTGTTAACGTCCATATGTCGGTCCATCCGTTAACGTCCATCTGTCCGTCCATCCGTTAACGTCCATCTGTCGGTCCATCCGTTAACGTCCGTCTGTCTGTCCATCCATTAACGTCCGTCTGTCCGTCCATCCATAAACGTCAGTTTATGATTGAGGAACAACTTAATTCAATTGAATGTTATATTTTGAACACGAATCAGTGGAACATGAATTGGGAATCAAACCTGTAGTTTTACCGTACTTTATCTCAGAATGCGTCCTGATCGCACATACGCAGAGTATTGTGCGATCATATTTTTACTGTCTACCTGTCAGGTAGTCAAACGGAATTGAAAATCATTCCTAACAGGAAACTTACTCTTTTTAAGGACGTCATAAAGGACACAAACAACAGGCACAAATAACTAATGTAACGTGTTAGCTTGGGTGATGTAAGAGACACTGCATCAACGACGGTAAACTTCCGGAATTAATTTATTATTTATAAGACCTTTACAATCTTTATTTAATTTAAATTGAATTATATACTTGAACACTGTGTGAAGCAAGGTGTTCTATGAACTCGTTTCCACAGAAATACCCTCACATCAGGGTTCAGTTCAGATATCTTCTTGTATCTTGTTGCATGTAGGAAATGCAGCTGATGCAGCGCCCTCTGTAGGTTATGACGGACATTTGTAATTTGTTCATGGCACCGGCGATAGCTCGCCTACTGTTCGCAAAGGACACCGAGGGATCCTTAACCTCCAGCGACTAATACTGGTAGACGAGACTCCCAGTTGAACGTCTATCCGAGGGACGCAATTCATAACTCGGTCAGTTTCAAACCCAGGATAGACGGCTTAGAATCGTCGAATGTGCGAATCTCTAGGCTAGGCAATCCTGTCGGTCCCCCGGCTTCAGATGAGATGAGGTTAAACCGCCATAGTTCCCACATGATCACCCCTCCTCGCACCTCGCATGATCGGCCTGTCACGAGTGTTGCACACAGGTCGATCTGCTGGGATTTTCCCTGGGATTAGGTCCGATTGGGGTTCCTCAAGTTCCTAAAGTTTCCAGTAATGTTGAAAACACGGATGGGAGACGTTTCCTCAATGTAACAACAATTTCCATAGGAATTGCAGTGCTCTTTCAGGGAAGGCTGCGCACTTGTGGTCCTGATGATGCAAGTGCCAACCTGTTCGCCCTTTCTTCTCCAAATGTTTTTTTCCAATCCTGAGATACGTTCCCCATTTTGTGGATGTTGGGTGGTGGACATAGAATGCCTTCTGGTTTTACATATTCACGTTGATCTAAATGTTGAAATCCCATGGAAAGCACAACACCGTGAATCGATCCGACACCCGAGGTATAGAACAGGACCTCCCCTCTGTGCCCCCACCTAGTGGGACAGCTCGGGGGCGGATCCAACACGGAGCTAATGGTGCGAAGGACACACCGTGCTTTGTGGCTCTCTAGTCACCCTTTCTGGCCGCACCGCCTTCCATGTGCGCCCGTTCGTGGACTCGCCCTAAACAAGCGCCACACAATGCTGCCTGACACAATTTAGCACGACCACACACAGGCCTTTTCATCCCCAAGGGTCTACCAGTAGCTCGGATATATGCTCCACTACAAAGGTGGATGAAACGTCCTCCGGGATCACCCACGGGTACGAGCCTCTGCACTCCTGCACGTCCATGAGAACCGGATAGTAGACCCACCGGACTTCCTTTCATCTGGGTTGTGGAACGGTTCTAAATTTGAATCCCAGCTGAAGCAGAGTGTTGCGATTTGTGAGAAAGTTTAGGAGATCTCAGGTGTCAGGACAGAAACCGGTCACCCAACCAACCACCTCCTGGTGAAGCGAAGGGAAATATTCTGTACATCGAGGAGGAATTCTACCAAATTGGCTGAAATGATTCACAATTTTCAGTACAACAAGTCATCCTGTCCACGCAACATCTGGTCCAACAAGGAGTCACCATTCGGAGTGCTCATGTTACTGTCCACCATGTTAAGGAAGGAAAAGACCTCTTTCTCGAACAGTTGAGTGTGCCATCATTGTTTGTTGAAATTATTTCCATTTTGAGGTCTCCACACATTGTTCCTCAAAAAACAGATTTTTGCTGATCCAATTGCTCAGACAACTAATAAAAGAGAAGTACAAATATGTAAACTTTGGTCGCTTTTTGGGGAAATCACAACTGAAGGCCAAGCTCACCATCGCACGTTTGAAGCCATTAGATGGAGCTGAGGTGGCCAGTGTCTCTTAAAGTGTCCTCGTTATACATTGTTTGTTCGGATTGTAATAAATCACAGATCTACAGATCCTCACAGAAAATAATAAAATTCCATTTGCATGTAAAGTGTCGTTATTGGTGCCGCAGTTGTCAAAAACGAGAAAGGTACAGGTGTGTTTCAGATTGAGGACTTGATAGATCCTCAGGCCTCTCCCATGGTATTCCCGCATTGCTGTTTCACTCCGTTCTGGGTTTTGGGCCACAGAAGTGACGTCACGATCAAAAGGCTCATCATCAAGTGAGGTCTGAACTATCTCGGATAACTTGAGCAATATTCCATTGAATGGAAGAAAACTATTTCGTCAAGTCAAGGGAAGGAATTTCGAGTATCGGAAAACATTAGTCTACTCTTTGTGACAGGTACTATGGATTCCTGAACGTCCAGCAGTGTATAAAGGTAGCAAATGGAACACCTGGCCTAACACCCGTACAACGGAACAATATAATCAAACCCATCAATGACGACACATCACAGATGGTTCAAATGGTAGAGCACGTTGGTGAGATCGGTGGGTATGTGCCCATTGAACCTGAGAACCAAGTCTTATCAACATGTGTTACAAACGCACACACGAGCTTGTTAATGCAACAATGGCGTAAAGCTGCCCGCTAGCTCAGTATGTCATCGGGTATCAAGCAAAAAGTCTAGTCTGGGCCTGACCTGGACTTGCCCTCCAAGCGAAGGACAGAGGCGCACACCACCCTTTTCCGTGACCTCGGAGCCACCACGAGGTCCCCCACGAGGTGAGCAAAGCTTGCGCTGGCAGTGCCACAAAGAGACAATTACGGTTGCCGGAGGCCCTTGAAAAGGCAAGTTTATGGCCTGCAAAGACAAAAGCTTGGAGAGACAAGAAAGCTTCGCAGTGGTAGCTGCCAGTCAGGCATTGTTAGGCATCGGTGTGGGATGGTTAGCCGCTCAAGTTCTGCACTGGGCCAGGCTCCTGCTACTCAATTGCGCCCCCGGCCTTTGTCTGCGATAGGCCGCACCGCTGCCTCTCTGACGGGACGCCATGCTGCTCCGTGTAAGAGATGCGTTTCAGTGTCTCAGAGCTCAAGGTTTCTTAAGCGACAAAACACGGTAATTGACAGAAAAAGACGCAAAAGCTTTATATGTGCAAATAATCAAATTAAGCTCAGATACATTTGATTCCAAGATGCAAAACGGACAAATTGTGTCGTATCCTAAAGCTCTTCCTAGTTGCGATTCAGAATCTGGTTTGTGTGATGAAGATTGTAAGTCAAATCAAAAGCAATGTAGTGCAGAATGTGTTGTGTTCATTGTATGGATAGAAAACCTTGAGCACAAATATGGAGTGACTGCAGTTTAGGAAGGCCCACTAGCGACATCGCTGCATTGTCCTCAGAAGACATCTTCTGCATGAAACGACAGCTACCCCTTACAAGGAAGTTGTAATTGAAGCCACTCGAGCTGCAATAGGCGTGTTATAGGCCTAAAGCGCCATGCTTTTTAGCAGCTCACGTTTGATTGCTTGGATGAGGCTCGGACAAAGCTTCTCGAGATGTCCTGCCCGCGCCAATATTCATCTCGTTAGGCTCGCGAGGCCCAAACAATAGGACGTTGTTAACATGCAAACGAATCTGCCATCGACAGATGGAGGCGATTGAACCATTCGAGCTGCGATAAGGATACGCTCCAGACGGCTCAAGCTCGAACAACATAGCGACGGCCAACAACAGTCGTCTACATGGAGAAAGTGTCCTGCTTGGAGGTGAGGCCACCTGAATGGATCCAAATCACTGCCAGGATCACCACCCTACTCCGACTCCCACAATGCAGGTGCAACAGTCTTTTGAGCCAATTGTGGGCTTAACAAAATGCCCAGGTTCACATGTTTAAACCCAAAATGGGCAAAATGCTTCTTTTGTGGCAAACCTAGAATCTGTGAATGAGATAGGTCAGCAGGTCCTAAACTGTCTCAGCTGTGTAGGGACATATGTCTCTGCAAACTTACAGTCACGTGAAAAAGTAAGTACACCCCATGTAAAGTTTTGACTTTTTCAACATATTTCAACATACAGCTATTTGATCTTCATTTCAACAATATTGATAGATAAAGGTGATATAATATAACAAATATCATGAAACATTTACATTTTGTAGTCCATTGTATAGTTTAAATAAACATTAATGCAAATTTCGCATGTGGAAAAAGTAAGTACACCCTTGGCTCTAATTGGTGGTATTGCCCCCTTTGGCAGAAACAACCTCAAGTAGGCGTTTCTTATAACTGTCTACCAGTCTCTGACATTGACGGAGAAATTTTTGCCCACTCCTCCATGCAGAATTCTTTCAGCTGTGCGATGTTTGAGGGGTTTCTTGCATGCACAGCTCGTTTCAAATCCCCCCACAACATCTCGATGGGATTTAGATCCGGGCTTTGACTTGGCCATTCCAGAACCCTCCATTTCTTTCTTTTCAGCCATTCCTTGGTGGATTTACTGGTATGTTTAGGGTCATTGTCGTGTTGCAAGGTCCACCTTCGGTTGAGCTTCAACTTTCCAACAGATGGCCTCGCATTATCCTCAAGCACCCTCTGGTACATTGAAGAATTAATTGTGGATTCTATGATGGTGAGCTGCCCAGGCCCTGATGCAACAAAGCTGCCCCAAACCATAATATTTCCACCACCATGCTTTACAGTTGGTATCAGGTTCTTGTGGTCAAATGCTGTCTTTGGTTTTCGCCAAACATGTCTTCTGGTACTGTGGCCAAATAGCTCTACCTTTGACTCATCTGTCCAGAGTACATTGTTCCAGAAGTGCTGGTCTTTGCCTAGGTGTTCATTGGCAAACTTTAGTCTTGCCCTGATGTTCTTTCTGGACAGCAAAGGTTTCCCCCTGGCACACCTCCCATGTAGATCAAATTTGTGCAGCCTCTTTCTAATGGTAGACTCGTGCACTTTGACATGAACAGTGGCAAGAGCTACCTGTAGGTCCCGTGATGACATTCTGGGGTTCTTAGAGACTTCTTTCAGCATCTTGCGGTCTGCTCTCGGGCTGAACTTGCTGGGGCGGCCTGGCCTGAACAAGTTGGCAGTTTGGAATCTTGTCCACTTGTAGATGATCTTCCGGACAGTCGAATGATTGATTTCAAATTGTTTGGAGATCTTTTCAAATCCCTTCCCAGACTCGTAGGCATCTATAACCTTCTTTCTGAAGGCCTCAGAGAGCTCTTTTGATCTAGGCATGGTGACACCGCACACTTCAACAACAAAGAGCAAACCAAACTAAATGTCTGAGGTTTAAATAAGACAGGTTCCTCCAAGATCCTCTCTAACGATATTCTAATCATTTGCACCTGAGTTGGTGCACCCGATTCTTATTTTAGGTATTGGAAGTCGTGATAAATATAGGGGTGTACTTACTTTTTCCACATGCGAAATTTGCATTTATGTTTATTTAAATTATACAATGGACTACAAAATGTAAATGTTTCATGATATTTGCTATATTATATCACATTTATCTGTCAATATTGTTGAAATGAAGATCAAATAGCTGTATGTTGAAATATGTTGAAAAAGTCAAAACTTTACATGGGGTGTACTTACTTTTTCACGTGACTGTATATCCCCTGCACCCCTCAGTCGTGTCATGTCATGCTTCCTTCATTTGTAGTTATTAACAATCTTCAACACTCAAATACACCTAGTTATGCATTTTCTTGGAGACATCTTTATGAACGTCAAGTGGCCGATGCTTTTCAACTACAGATAAAGTAACAGTTACATTCAGTCAACATTGGAAGCACGACCTTAACGCAAACCTCAAAGGACACCATTGACCAATATCGTTCCCAACTATTCCAATGTCGCGATGGGTTTGCTTTCTGCCAGACTCGAGTTGCTCCAACACCTGTCAAGAGATGTCCTCCTCCTCAATGTAATCTATGTTCTGCCCTTCCATTAGCCTTGCCTGACACAAAAGCGGCAAAGTGGTGAGAAACAGCGAAAAGTAGACAGAGGTTCAGGAAGAGAAGAGGAGGTGGGGTAGGGATGCGTGGGGAGGGGAAGAGCGACGCCGAATTTGGGAACGCAACCCGCAAACGAACGGGAGTCCCTTGGAAATGAGCGCAACGATTTACGGCACCATAAAACAACAGAAAGGCACAACAACAAGCCTTCCCAAAACAGCGGTTTGGCACGCTGACGAATCGATAACCTTCCGCAGTTGCGTCCCTGGCAACCAAGTCACAATGTCCAAGCGCCCTCCCGCACCCCCGCCCCGATGGTAGCACCGGTCTGAGGGGCGACCGCCTTTGTCGGTGAAAACGGAGCAAGTGAATTTATGGCGCCAGCCCTCAAAGGCCCCCCATGGACAAGACATGATGTTTGGCCTCCCCACGATCCATCCCGGCTGCCTACCGTCTCCACCCCTTTACTATCGCTGCCTCCTATGACCCAAAACCCGTTTAACTGTCAACGATCTGGAGGTAGATCCCAAAACCTGGAATTTCTTTGTGCCATTTTCCCAGGCAAGACCGATGTGGTACATCTCTGAGGAAGAGAGAACCCGTTGGATGGGTGAGGTGAATGGTAGAAGGGGACCCTGTCCCAGAACCAAAGCCAAGTGGTCGCTCTGTCTCTCAGTCATGGAAGCTTGAAAAGTCGGGATTGTCACGAATACCTCGTGGGGTTTGTGAAGGTTTAATATGGCAAACACCAAAACAGGATGAAATCCCAAACTCGGTAGCAAATGCCTCATTCTGACTGTAATGAACGTCACAATCTTTTACTCAAATCTTGCAAAGTAGAATTTCATTGTATTAAACAGAATTATTTTTCCATTCTTTATGTGAATAGGTTTATAAGTAAATAACTTAGATATGATGGTTTCACTCGCTTTTCTTTCAAATCAGGTAATAATAATAATAATAATAATAATAATGATAATAACAATAATAATAATAATAATAATAATAATGTCATAATCACATGTAATTACATTTTAAATCCTCAGGGTAAATAATTTACAAAATATCTCGAATTAAATGGTCAAAGTTATTAAAGTGCAGTCGGCTCCACCACGCAATGGTCATTGCATTGTTTGTACAACAACACGGTTGTTATAATAATACACTGCGTCAGCGTGGCGATCCATCCAGGATTGTAACGCTTGCCAAAGAAACTACTTCGGCAGAACCAGTGGTCTGTATAGAGCGTGGTACATGAATCTATGAATGAATGAATGATAATAATACATTTGCATTTTTTACCCTGCGCTCGCGAAGCGAAAAGCAGGGTTAGGCATTCGGGTGCGTACGTGTGCCATACGTGTCTGCATTTTAAAAATTCATTTTCTCGGCAACCGTTGGTCGGACTGACACGAAATTTTACCATAGGAGCGCGTCCGCCTGTAAAAAAAAAAATTTTTCAGCAATAATTATGATGTCATATGTCACGTGGTAGAGACGCCACATTGGAAAAACGTTACACCTCAAATCTCCCAAACCGCTCAATGGAAAAAAATTTAAACAAGGTTCATTCTCAAGTATTCCCCATGGGGAATAAGATATGGTAATGATGATGTCATCGGTACCTTCATTATGACGTCATCATTCAACAAGTACAACGCTTGATCTGATCAGTATGAAAAAAAAACTTCTCGGCAACTGTTAGTCTGATGGAGACGAAATTTTCACCATCGGAGCACCTCGTCCTGTAGAATTTTTTAATGATAATTATGACGTCATATGTCATGTGGTTCAAGCGCCATATTGAAAAACCGAAAAACGTTGCACCTCTGTGTCGCCGAAACCACTCCATGGAAAAAATTGAAACGTGGCTTATTGTAAAGAACTCCATATGGGGAATAAGTGTTGTTAACGATGATGTCATTGGTCCCTTAGTTATGATGTCATAATTCGACAGGGACAACGCTCAGTCTGGTCAGTTTGAAATTTCTTTAGCGTGATCTACGCAACGATTATATTAGAGAATGTAAATTTATGATGTCATTGGTCACGTGTTCTGGCAGCCATATTGGATCAAAGAAAAAAAACCTTCAAAAGCAGAAGAGTTGGTTCACACAAAGTTGACTGCGCAGGGTAAGTATTCTATGAATACCATCTAGTTGAGGGTAAGGTAGTTACTGTTTTATTTCTTTAGGTAAATGTAATATTATTGTATTTACTAATGATAAATTCTATTTATCGTTAGTAAAACGCAAAAAAAAAACATTGCAATTATTCAGGGTACAATTCATTAACAAGACTGACAATAACAGTGCAGCAATAAAATAGAGTCGACAAGAGAATGAAAGATCTAAATTAATGTAGAACTGTATGTGGACTGACAAATTCACACACTCAGTGACACAGACCCATTACAAAAGCTTTGCCTATCCCTCTGGGAGCAGGTGATACATATAATAAATTTGGATTCCTACATTTGTATTAAATGTAACAAAAGAATTGTATATTATTGAATCTATTAAAAGGATAATACCTTTTTTTTTTCTTCTTTTTTTACAATGCATTTGCATAAACTTGTACAAACGAAACATTTGTACAAGTATGATAATATTTGAGACTTTAACAAATAAATAAGGCTATTTATTTATTCATTGTTGTGTATATAGTGGTTTGTAACATTAGCTTGTTTTATTTGTTGAGAGTGTAATAAAGTAAGAATATCTGTTATTTGTTCTCTATGTAGGGATTTGTAACATTAGTTGTTTTATTTGTTAAGTAAGAAAGTAATGTTTGTTATTTGTTCTATTTATTATGGTTTGCAACATTACTTTGTTTTATTTATCAAGTGTAATGAAGTAATAAACCTTGTAATTTGTTCTATTTATTGTGGTTTGCAACATTAGTTTGTTTTATTTGTTGAGTGTAACAAAGTAAGAATACCTGTTAATTGTTTTATATATGGTGGTTTTGTAATATTAGTTTGTTTTATTTGTTGGGTAATAAAGAATGCTTGTTAATGGTTCTACTTATGGTGGTTTTGTAATATTAGTTTGTTTTATTTGTTGTGTTATAAAGAATGCTTGTTAATAGTTTTATTTATGGTGGTTTTGCAACATTAGTTTGTTTTATTCATTGTATAATAAAGCAAGAATGCTTGTTAATTGTTCTATGTATGGTGGTTTGCAACATTAGTTTGTTTTATTTGTTGAGAGTGTAATAAAGTAAGAATATCTGTTATTTGTTCTCTATGTAGGGATTTGTAACATTAGTTTGTTTTATTTGTTAAGTAAGAAAGTAATGTTTGTTATTTGTTCTATTTATTATGGTTTGCAACATTACTTTGTTTTATTTATCAAGTGTAATGAAGTAATAAACCTTGTAATTTGTTCTATTTATTGTGGTTTGCAACATTAGTTTGTTTTATTTGTTGAGTGTAACAAAGTAAGAATACCTGTTAATTGTTTTATATATGGTGGTTTTGTAATATTAGTTTGTTTTATTTGTTGGGTAATAAAGAATGCTTGTTAATGGTTCTACTTATGGTGGTTTTGTAATATTAGTTTGTTTTATTTGTTGTGTTATAAAGAATGCTTGTTAATAGTTTTATTTATGGTGGTTTTGCAACATTAGTTTGTTTTATTCATTGTATAATAAAGCAAGAATGCTTGTTAATTGTTCTATGTATGGTGGTTTGCAACATTAGTTTGTTTTATTTGTTGAGAGTGTAATAAAGTAAGAATATCTGTTATTTGTTCTCTATGTAGGGATTTGTAACATTAGTTTGTTTTATTTGTTAAGTAAGAAAGTAATGTTTGTTATTTGTTCTATTTATTATGGTTTGCAACATTACTTTGTTTTATTTATCGAGTGTAATGAAGTAATAAACCTTGTAATTTGTTCTATTTATTGTGGTTTGCAACATTCGTTTGTTTTATTTGTTGAGTGTAACAAAGTAAGAATGCTTGTTAATTGTTTTATATATGGTGGTTTTGTAATATTAGTTTGTTTTATTTGTTGGGTAATAAAGAATGCTTGTTAATGGTTCTATTTATGGTGGTTTTGTAATATTAGTTTGTTTTATTTGTTGTGTTATAAAGAATGCTTGTTAATAGTTCTATTTATGGTGGTTTTGCAACATTAGTTTGTTTTATTTGTTGAGAGTGTAATAAAGTAAGAATATCTGTTATTTGTTCTCTATGTAGGGATTTGTAACATTAGTTTGTTTTATTTGTTAAGTAAGAAAGTAATGTTTGTTATTTGTTCTATTTATTATGGTTTGCAACATTACTTTGTTTTATTTATCGAGTGTAATGAAGTAATAAACCTTGTAATTTGTTCTATTTATTGTGGTTTGCAACATTAGTTTGTTTTATTTGTTGAGTGTAACAAAGTAAGAATGCTTGTTAATTGTTTTATATATGGTGGTTTTGTAATATTAGTTTGTTTTATTTGTTGGGTAATAAAGAATGCTTGTTAATGGTTCTATTTATGGTGGTTTTGTAATATTAGTTTGTTTTATTTGTTGTGTTATAAAGAATGCTTGTTAATAGTTCTATTTATGGTGGTTTTGCAACATTCGTTTGTTTTATTTGTTGTATAATAAAGCAAGAATGCTTGTTAATTGTTCTATGTATGGTGGTTTGCAACATTAGTTTGTTTTATTTGTTGAGTGCAACAAAGTAAGACTGCTTGTTAATTGTTATGTACAGTCACGTGAAAAAGTAAGTACACCCCATGTAAAGTTTTGACTTTTTCAACATATTTCAACATACAGCTATTTGATCTTCATTTCAACAATATTGATAGATAAAGGTGATATAATATAACAAATATCATGAAACATTTACATTTTGTAGTCCATTGTATAATTTAAATAAACATAAATGCAAATTTCGCATGTGGAAAAAGTAAGTACACCCCTACAGCCTACATTTATCACTACTTCAAATACCTAAAATTAGAATCAGGTGCACCAGCTCAGGTGCAAATGATTAGAACATTGTCAGAGAGGCTCTTGGAGGAACCCGTCTTATTTAAACCTCAGACATTTCGTTTGGTTTGCTCTTTGTTGTTGAAGTGTGCAGCGTCACCATGCCTAGATCAAAAGAGCTCTCTGAGGCCTTCAGAAAGAAGGATATAGATGCCTACGAGTCTGGGAAGGGATTTAAAAAGATCTCCAAACAATTTGAAATCAGTCATTCGACTGTCTGGAGGATCATCTACAAGTGGAGAAGATTCCAAACAACTGCCAATTTGTTCAGGCCAGGCCGCCCCAGCAAGTTCATCCCGAGAGCAGACCGCAAGATGCTGAAAGAAGTCTTCAAGAACCCCTAGAATGACATCACAGGACCTACAGGTAGCTCTTGCCACTGTTGATGTCAAAGTGCACGAGTCTACCATTAGAAAGAGGCTGCACAAATTTGATCTACATGGGAGGTGTGCCAGGAGGAAACCTTTTCTGTCCAGAAAGAACATCAGGGCAAGACTAAAGTTTGCCAATGAACACCTCGGCAAAGACCAGCACTTCTGGAAAATGTGCTCTGGACAGATGAGTCAAAGGTAGAGCTATTTGGCCACAGTACCAGAAGACATGTTTGGCGAAAACCAAAGACAGCATTTGACCACAAGAACCTGATATCAACTGTAAAGCATGGTGGTGGAAATATTATGGTTTGGGGCGGCTTTGCTGCATCAGGGCCTGGGCAGCTCACCATCATATAATCCACTATGAATTCTTCGTTGTACCAGAGGGTGCTTGAGGATAATGTGAGGCCATCTGTCGGAAAGTTGAAGCTCAACCGAAGGTGGACCTTTCAACATGACAATGACCCTAAACATACCAGTAAATCCACCAAGGACTAGCTGAAAAGAAAGAAATGGAGGGTTCTGGAATGGCCAAGTCAAAGCCCGGATCTAAATCCCTTCGAGATGTTGTGGGTGGATTTGAAACGAACTGTGCATGCAAGAAACCCCTCAAACATCGCACAGCTGAAAGAATTTTGCATGGAGGAGTGGGCAAAAATTTCTCCCAGTCAATGCCAGGGACTGGTAGACAGTTATAAGAAACGCCTACTTGAGGTTGTTTCTGCCAAAGGGGGCAATACCACCTATTAGAGCCAAGGGTGTACTTACTTTTTCCACATGAGAAATTTGCATTTATGTTTATTTAAATTATACAATGGACTACAAAATGTAAATGTTTCATGATATTTGTTATATTATATCACCTTTATCTGTCAATATTGTTGAAATGAAGATCAAATAGCTGTATGTTCAAATATGTTGAAAAAGTCAAAACTTTACATGGGGTGTACTTACTTTTTCACATGACTGTATATATGGTGGTTTTGTAATATTAGTTTGTTTTATTTGTTGTGTAATAAAGAATGCTTGTTAATGGTTCTATTTATGGTGGTTTTGTAACATTAGTGTGTTTTATTTGTTGTGTAATAAAGTAAGAATGCTTGTTAATTGTTCTATTTATGGTGGTTTGAAACATTAGTTTGTTTTATTTGTTGAGTGTAACAAAGTAAGAATGCTTGTTAATAAAATTGTTGTAAATATGGTGGGTCTGTAACATTAGTTTGTTTTATTTGTTGTGTAATAAAGAATGCTTGTTAATGGTTCTATCTATGGTGGTTTTGTAACATTAGCTTGTTTTATTTGTTGTGTAATAAAGTGAGAATGCTTGTTAATTGTTCTATTTATGGTGATTTGCAACATTAGTTTGTTTTATTTGTTCAGAATGTAAAAAAAAGTAATAATCCTTGTTAATTGTTATATTTTGGTGGGTTTGTAACATTACTTTGTTTTATTTGTTGAGGGTAACAAAGTAAGAATGCTTGTTAATTGTTCTATATATGGTGGGTCTGTAACATTAGTTTGTTTTACTTGTTGTGTAATAAAGTAAGAATGCTTGTTAATTGTTCTATTTATGGTGGTTTGAAACATTAGTTTGTTTTATTTGTTGAGTGTAGCAAAGTAAGAATGCTTGTTAATGGTTCTATTTATGGTGGTTTTGTAACATTAGTTTGTTTTATTTGTTGTGTAATAAAGTGAGAATGCTTGTTAATTGTTCTATATATGGTGGATTTGTAACATTACTTTGTTTTATTTGTTGTGTAATAAAGAATGCTTGTTAATGGTTCTATTTATGGTGGTTTTGTAACATTAGTTTGTTTTATTTCTTGTGTAATAAAGAGTGCTTGTTAATGGTTCTATTTATGGTGGTTTTGTATCATTAGTTTGTTTTATTTGTTGAGAATGTAAAAAAGTAATAATCCTTGTTAATTGTTATATTTTGGTGGGTTTGTAACATTACTTTGTTTTATTTGTTGGGTGTAACAAAGTAAGAATGTTCGTTAATTGTTCTATATATGGTGGGTCTGTAACATTAGTTTGTTTTACTTGTTGAGAATGTAAAAAAGTAATAATGCTTGTTAATTGTTCTATTCATGGTGGTTTTGTAACATTAGTTTGTTTTATTTGCTCAGAATGTAAAAAAGAAAGAATGAATGTTATTTGTTATATTTGTATTGATTGTATTTATTTATTGAGAGTGTAATGAAGCAATAATGCTTTTCAATTGTTCGATTTAGCACTTGTTGATTTATTTAATTGTTCTACAAAACAATGAAGGTATTAATGTGAGAGATGAAAGATACTGAGTCATTATATAAAACATTAATAAGGCCTGTTCAGGATGGTATGTTCGTGTTCATTTCCCGAGACTGCTGAAGCTGAACTGCAATCAATGGAGATTATTCCCCAGAAACCAACAAGACAATATCAGCGCAACAGACACTTAAGACAATGGCATTTTCCCTCACAAAACCCATCTTTTCCAGGCACTTAATACAGATTTTGTGGATGGAAAAAGCTACAACAACATGAGGAAGCATCACTTCACTCTCTGAAAATCAGCACCCGGTGTGGATCGAGTCCATCACAAATCTACAGTCACTATTTTCTTGAAGTCCCTAATACCAAAACGTTAGTAACTGCGACATCAGATCGTTACCTTCACATGTTGAAGACTTCCCTGTGAAATAACGAAAATCTGTAGTTTCAACAAAATGGAGCCACATCCCTCAACTCTAATGAATGTTGGGGGGAAAAATCCTAATGGCTTTATCAGTGACGGAACTGAATTCATGTGGCCCCCCAATACCCCCGGACTTGTCACCGCTTTATTATATTTTTATGGAAACCAGTCAAAGGGAAAGTGGAAACCAACTACAATTGCTGATTTGAAAGATGGAGTTGTTCAGATTATCTCTGGAGTTGCACAGGACACCCTTCATAAAGTGACGCGCAACTTATTCCTGCGTATAAGAAAATGTATACAACAGAGGAGAGGACACATTGAACACTTGGTTTAATGAACTATTGAAACTTGAGGATTGTAAAAATATTTCACTTAGAAAATCCTTTCATATCCTGTCACTGGTGTGAAGTGACGAGTTTTGTTTACCTTTTAATAGCCTACTCCAAATGGAGATCGTTGTAAGGATAGTTTGTTGTAATTATTGATACTATAATAAACCTATAATACATGTTAATTTACAGCGTATGATGAAGAATGGTAATAAAAGGAGAGCGGTGGTGAAGGGGTAGCTGTGAGCATCAGAGAGAGAGTTTGTGGGATTGTTGCAGGTTGACAGTGTGAAAGTGGGGTGGTCGCTGCAGGCCTGGAGAACGATAGACACCGCTGTGTGTATTTGCATTCCTGGGCGAACTTACGTCTGCCGTCCGTTTACAGGAACAGCTGCAGGGGCGGTGGGGGGCTCGACCGGAGTGGAACTGTAGGGAGGGATGGATGGTGCAGAGTCAAAAGGGGGGCAGCCAAGCTGGTCGAAACACAGAGAACCCCCAGTCCCTAATATCTGAAACCGGTGTATCGTGTACCACAGGCTGATGGCTCAGCAGGCAGACGGAGCAGCACCTTCTATAAACTGGACCCTGACCCGAAATATGAAACAGTTCAGATAATATTTTATAATTAATATATAAATATATACATACACATACACCACTCCTCCTCCCAAGACCCAGGCTCCCTTCCTCTCAGAATCATATCATCACTGTCTCCTGATCTTACTTCATATCATCTTACTTCATATCATCTTACTTCACACTTGTATAAAGCAATCAGACAAGCAAAGCCAAACAAACAGAGGAGAGTGGAAAGAGGATCCAATGTTTTGCAACAAAGCACTATAATTATTACCTTCACGCCATCGCCTGAAAACAAACTGAGGGTGGAGGTGGGGGAGGTGGAGAGGGGTGAGGGGCTCTAAAGAGAGCCGCTTAGCGCCTGTCAACACAACTTTCACGCCTACTTTGCTGTTAATGCATCTCTCCTTCTCCTCCACCCTCCTCACCCCCATTCCCCACCACCTCCTCTCTTACCCAATCTCTCTCTGAAGGACCATTGCCTTGACTTCAATTGTAAATAAACCCGCATTTTATTTGCAATAAGCTTCTGTTATTTCACCCCTGCATTATGGGTAAGTTTCATGTGGGTTATAATTGTTCAAATTTTATTGAAAGCAAACCTCGATCTTCCAGTAAACTGTTGGGCTACATCCCCTCAAATGAAGAGAAAACAAAATAGCCTCCAATTTATGGAGAAAAAGTCAGGAATCCTGCCTATGCCTATTTATTACCTTCATGCCATCGGCAGAAGAAAAACAGTTAATAATAATTAAAAAGGTGAAGAAAGTTAATAATAACCAAAGAGGTAAAAGTGAGACCTACAACAAGTGCAAACTACATATCAGCGGTCGTCTGGGTTAAGCCTGCCCTGGCGCCCGAGATCCAATGATTGCTATATTTTTTTCAGACCGCCACATGACCTTGAACTCCAACATTTAGGCGTAGATTTTAAATTAAGAAAACGTGTCCCCATCTACAATCGACCTGTATAACTCAACATCATGAAAATTGGAGGAACATTATCATGGAGTACAGTCTTACTCCATATGTAGGGATGACACGGGAAAAGAATTGGCCGCCCATTCAAATGTGTACAAAATGATGCGCTTAAAAATTATGATAGAGTGGTCATAAACATTTAAAAGACAAACCTTTTATTCTCCAACGTTTTCACAACTACCAAGAATGAAAAATATGCCAAAAATACATCGTTAAAGTCCCAGATCGGGAGACCCGCAAATTCGTGATTTTGTTCATCCTCAAAATGTTGATAAATGTCACCGTGCTTTGCACAATTATGGCTGAGGAAATTACAATGATTCTAACTGAAGAAAGAAATAATTTAAATTTGATTTTAAAAATAATACACCACAAAAACGCACCAAAGCGATGACCTCACGTTGCCATGACAACCCACTGCATTGTTTTACACTCGAAAATTATGGGAGTCGATGGGTCGGGGGCACCCCTCCCCCACCTTTTTCCTGAATCTATAATAATAATAATAATAATAGAGAAAGTGTGTGTGTGTGTCAGTGTATATGTATAACGCCAAAACCATGATACCTAGTAGCCCAAAACCTTGCATGCATACTAAGGGACTCCAAGTGAGTGCATGAATAAAAACTAGATGGTATTCATAGAATACTTACCCTGCGCAGTCAACTTGTTGCGAGCCAACTCTTCTGTTTTTGAACATTTTTTTTTCTTTTATCCAATATGTCTGCCAGACCACGTGAGCGATGACATCATAAATTTATATTCTCTAATATAATTGTTGCATAGATCACGCTCAATACATTTCAAACTGATCAGACTAAGCGTTTTCCCTGTCGAATTATGACGTCATAATTATGGCACCAATCACGTCATCGTTAACAAGACCTATTCCCCATATGGAGTTATTTACAATGAGCCACGTTTCAATTTTTTCCATAGAGCGGTTTTGGAGATATGGAGGTGCAACATTTTTCGGTTTTTCCAAGATGGCGCCTGTACCACATGTCCGATTACGTCATGATTATCATTAAAATATTATAGCCGGCGAAGCCGGTGTGGTGAATGAACGCATACGTATTATGTTGAAAAACCAGATTATGCTGGATCCTTTGAGAATTCCAAGCTTTGACGCACCAAATCACTCAATGGAGGCCGCCATCTTGCGGATGCGGAAGTATGCATAACAAATTGAGAAAAAGTTCAATAGGAGTTTGTTTCACCCGTCTGTTTTTGATTCACAATCTTATGCACATCTAATTTGTAATTAAAATACTTTAAGACCAACCTCGTTCCCCAGGCCCGCACGGGCCCTGGTTATCTTCAACGAAAATCGTCACCAAACACCGGAACCAATGAGATTCGAGCATTTGAAAAAATATTTCAAAAACCAAATCACTCAATGGAGGCCGCCATCTTCCGGATGCGGAAGTATGCATAAAAAATTGCGAAAAAGTTCAATAGGAGTTTGTTTCACCCGTCTTTGTTTGATTCACCATCTTATGCACCTCTAATTTGTAATTAAAATACTTTAAGACCAACCTCGTTCCCCGGGCCCACACGGCCCTGGTTATCTTCAACGAAAATCGTCACCAATTACCGGAACCAATGAGATTCGAGCATTTGAAAAAATATTTCAAAAAACTTTTTACCACATTTCGGTGGCTGAAAACGGCATCAAATATTCTAAAATTGACGAAGAATTATTTTTTAGAAATCTCGTGGCCGTATGGGATAGTTTTTCACGGCCGGAAATATCCGAAGTTGAGACGGAATTCACTGAATTAATCAAGAAGAAAATTTCATAAATTTTAATCTCATCCAGAATGCAAATGGTGTCATTTTGAACTAGGTACGGTACCTACTACACCTACCTACTACCAACTACCTAACCTATTGATGCCATAGTGATGGGTAAAATAGTGGCAAGAGGCTTTGGCTTCGTCGGCTCATTGCGGCTTTGCAGTCGGGTACTAGTAGCCGGCGAAGCCGGTGTTGTGAATGAACGCGTACGTATTATGTTGAAAAGCCAGATTTTTCTGGATCCCTTGAGAATTTCGAAGCTTTGACGCACCAAAACGCCCTATGGAGGCCGCCATCTTGCGGATGCGGAAGTATGCATAAAAAATTGCGGAAAAGTTCAATAGGAGTTTGTTTCACCTGTCTTTTTTTGATTCACAATCTTATGCACCTCTAATTTGTATTTAAAATACTTTAAGACCAACCTCGTTCCCCGGGCCCGCACGGGCCCTGGTTATGTTCAACGAAAATCGTCACCAAACACCGGAACCAATGAGATTCGAGCATTTGAAAAAATATTTCAAAAACCAAATCGCTCCATGGAGGCTGCCATCTTCCGGATGCGGAAGTATGCATAAAAAATTGCGAAAAAGTTCAATAGGAGTTTGTTTCACCCGTCTTTTTTTGATTCACAATCTTATGCACCTCTAATTTGTAATTAAAATACTTTAAGACCAACCTCCTTCCCCGGGCCCCGCATGGGCCCTGGTTATCTTCAACAAAAATCGTCACCAAACACCGGAACCAATGAGATTCGAGTATTTGAAAAAATATTTCAAAATTACCGCGTTTCGGAGGCTGAAAGCGGCGTCTAATATTCTACCAGTACCCGACTGCAAAGCCGCAATGAGCCGGCGAAGCCAAAGCCTCTTGCCACTATTTTACCCATCACTATGGCATCAGGAGGTTAGGTAGTTGGTAGTAGGTAGGTGTAGTAGGTACCGTACCTGGTAAGACTTGGTGAAAGAGAAGAGCAGACAGTCCTCCCCAATACCTACATACAATAAATGTCACAAGAAGCTTAAGGAAGTAACTATACGATGAGCTAGCTGAGGGCCTATTTTAAGAAATTTTAACTGGGCTTAATATACGTTTTCACAGTATGTGTGTAGTCTTCTAACTTCAGTCGCTGTCAGGGCTGGTTCTCTCCGGGCACGGCGGCTTCCTCCAGAAGAAGTTAGCTTGCAGTAAGATCAGTGCCGACAGATCAGACGATAGCGCCGTTTCAACGGCAATGTGTGACTGTCGTTAATCAAACCGTGTCGATGGCGCTGATTGGCTGACCTAAGCTGATCGCTGATTGGTCAGCTCACAAAATTTCGCAAATTCAGACCTAAAATGACACCATTTGCATTCTGCATGAGATTAAAATTGATAAAATTTACTTCTTGATTAATTCCGTGAATTCCGTCTCAACTTCGGATATTTCCGGCCGTGAAAAACTATCTCCTATGGCCGCGAGATTTCTAAAAAATAATTCTTCGTCAATTTAAAATATTTGACGCCTTTTTCACCCTCCGAAACGCGTAATAAGCTTTTTTGAAATATTTTTTCAAATGCTCGAATCTCATTGGTTTCGGTGTTTGGTGACGATTTTCGTTGAAGATAACGAGGTTGGTCTTAAAGTATTTTAATTACAAATTAGAGGTGCGTAAGATGGTGAATCAAACAAAAACGGGTGAAACAAACTCCTATTGAACTTTTTCGCAATTTTTTTATGCATACTTCTGCATCCGGAAGATGGCGGCCTCCATTGAGTGATTTGGTTTTTGAAATATTTTTTCAAATGCTCGAATCTCATTGGTTCCGGTGTTTGGTGACGATTTTCGTTGAAGACAACCAGGCCCGTGCGGGCCGAGGTTGGTCTTAAAGTATTTTAATTACAAATTAGAGGTGCATACGATTGTGAATCAAGCAAAGACGGGTGAAACAAACTCCTATTGAACTTTTTTCAATTTGTTATGCATACTTCCGCATCCGCAAGATGGTGGCCTCCATTGAGTGATTTGGTGCGTCAAAGCTTGGAATTCTCAAAGGATCCAGCATAATCTGGTTTTTCAACATAATACGTACGCGTTCTTTCGCAACACCGGCTTCGCCGGCTAAAATTGACGAAGAATTATTTTTTAGAAATCTCGCGGCCATAGTGGATAGTTTTTCACGGCCGGAAATATCCGAAATTGAGACGGAATTCACCGAATTAATCAAGAAGTAAATTTTATAAATTTTAATCTCATCCGGAATGCAAATGGTGTCATTTTGAACTAGGTATGGTACCTACTACACGTACCTACTACCAACTACCTAACCTACTGATGCCATAGTGATGGGTAAAATAGTGGCAAGAGGCTTTGGCTTCGCCGGCTCATTGCGGCTTTGCAGTAGGGTCATATTAAAGGAGGAGGCGCTCCCATGGTGAAAATTTAGTGTCCATCAGACCAACAGTTGCTGAATTTTTTTTTGTAATGATCGGATGCATAAGTGTTGTATTTGTCGAATTATGACGTCATAACGAAGGCACCAATGACATCATCATTAACATATCTTATTCCCCATGGGGAGTAGTAGACAATGAGCCAGGTCTCAATTATTTCCATGGAGTGGTTTCAGAGATATGGAGGTGCGAATTTTTTCCAAGATGGCGCCTGTACCACGTGACCTATGACGTCATAATAATCATTAAAATATTCTACAGGAGGAGGCGCTATGGTGAAAATTGCATGTCAATCGGATCAATGTTTGCCGAGAAAATGAATTTTTAAAATGCAGACACGTATGGCACACGGCACACGGCACACGGCACATGTACGTAAATAAATGCTTAACCCCGCTTTTCGCTTCGTGAGCGCAGGGTAACGAGGTATTTGGATAAATCTAAACACCCCTTTTGAAAATCTTTAAAGGGGTGCTCATCATGAAAAAAAAAGCCTTACCAAGATGGCATATCATCTTGCTCAGCCCACTTTTACCTCACACAAGCCTTAAGCCACCATTTTATTTCGGCCTGCTCAAATATGCCTAGACTTGGAACAGTCCGGAACTCTTTCTGTACGATAAAGCACTTGTAACTGTTGCTTAAGCAAATATTATTATAATGACTTCCTGTGGTGGCTGCGCGCTGTATTAGCATTCTGGCACTTCCGCCTTCTTCCCGCCATAACGGTTTGTCCACAATGAACTAAAGAATTGATGGGCTCCTTTTTCGATGTTTTCTCTTTCATACCCGATCCTTGGATAGAGGTAAGCTGAATCTTAATTTACTAGCCGAAACCCGTGGATCCACGGAAGGGAGGATGTGGTGTATGGATAGAGTGTACCATTATGGATGGCATAGGGGATTTGCTTGTCCGAGTAAGAGTTAGGAAGAAAGACGAGAATGAAGAGTGCGTATATGCACAACGATCGCCGACACCGGCACAAATGCATGCTCTGGGATTGTCCACTCGGTGGACGGCTTGCTTTCGCCTTCGCCTGTCCAATCAGCAGACGGCTTGCTTCGCCTTCGCCCAGCAGACGCCAATACGATGGCGTCGTAATATGGCGTCGTATCGGCAGTTAATCGGATGCTTTTGGGCCCCAACGTCGGCTAATTCAGATTTTTCGAGTATGTCTGTACGTGATAAACAAAGAGCGCGGTTCGTAGATCGTAAACCCATTAGTGCCGTGGGCATCGGGTCACTGGGTGCGGCGTAAAAGGGATAACAAATTCGAGTCCTTACGGTATTATATAGATTGTTGAATTTGATGTTTTCTCTTTCATACCCGATCCTTGGATAGAGGTAAGCTGAATCTCAATTTATTGTTGAATTTGATGTTTTCTCTTTCATACCCGATCCTTGGATAGAGGTAAGCTGAATCTCAATTTATTGTTGAATTTGATGTTTTCTCTTTCATACCCGATGCTTGGATAGAGGTAAGCTGAATCTCCATTTATTGTTGAATTTGATGTTTTCTCTTTCATACCCGATCCTTGGATAGAGGTAAGCTGAATCTCAATTTATTGTTGAATTTGATGTTTTCTCTTTCATGCCCGATCCTTGGATCGAGGTAAGCTGAATCTCAATTTATTATTGAATTTGATATTTTCTCTTTCATACCCGATCCTTGGATAGAGGTAAGCTGAATCTCAATTTATTGTTGAATTTGATGTTTTCTCTTTCATACCCGATCCTTGGATAGAGGTAAGCTGAATCTCAATTTATTGTTGAATTTGATGTTTTCTCTTTCATACCCGATCCTTGAATAGAGGTAAGCTGAATCTCAATTTATTGTTGAATTCGATGTTTTCTCTTTCATGCCCGATCCTTGGATCGAGGTAAGCTGAATCTCAATTTATTGTTGAATTTGATGTTTTCTCTTTAATACCCGATCCTTGGATAGAGGTAAGCTGAATCTCAATTTATTGTTGAATTTGATGTTTTCTCTTTCATACCCGATCCTTGGATAGAGGTAAGCTGAATCTCAATTTGTTGTTGAATTTGATGTTTTCTCTTTAATACCCGATCCATGGATAGAGGTAAGCTGAATCTTAATTTGTTGTTGAATTTGATGTTTTCTCTTTAATACCCGATCCTTGGATAGAGGTAAGCTGAATCTCAATTTATTGTTGAATTTTATGTTTTCTCTTTCATACCCGATCCTTGGATCGAGGTAAGCTGAATCTCAATTTATTGTTGAATTTGATGTTTTCTCTTTCATACCCGATCCTTGGATAGAGGTAAGCTGAATCTCAATTTGTTGTTGAATTTGATGTTTTCTCTTTAATACCCGATCCTTGGATAGAGGTAAGCTGAATCTCAATTTATTGTTGAATTTGATGTTTTCTCTTTCATACCCGATCCTTGGATAGAGGTAAGCTGACTCTCAATTTATTGTTGAATTTGATGTTTTCTCTTTCATACTCGATCCTTGGATAGAGGTAAGCTGAATCTCAATTTATTGTTGAATTTGATGTTTTCTCTTTAATACCCGATCCTTGGATAGAGGTAACCTGAATCTCAATTTATTGTTGAATTTGATGTTTTCTCTTTCATACTCGATCCTTGGATAGAGGTAAGCTGAATCTCAATTTGTTGTTGAATTTGATGTTTTCTCTTTAATACCCGATCCTTGGATAGAGGTAAGCTGAATCTCAATTTATTGTTGAATTTGATGTTTTCTCTTTCATACCCGATCCTTGGATAGAGGTAAGCTGAATCTTAATTTGTTGTTGAATTTGATGTTTTCTCTTTAATACCCGATCCTTGGATAGAGGTAAGCTGAATCTCAATTTATTGTTGAATTTGATGTTTTCTCTTTCATACCCGATCCTTGGATAGAGGTAAGCTAAATCTCAATTTGTTGTTGAATTTGATGTTTTCTCTTTCATACCCGATCCTTGGATAGAGGTAAGCTGAATCTCAATTTATTGTTGAATTTGATGTTTTCTCTTTCATACCCGATCCTTGGATAGAGGTAAGCTGAATCTTAATTTGTTGTTGAATTTGATGTTTTCTCTTTAATACCCGATCCTTGGATAGAGGTAAGCTGAATCTCAATTTATTGTTGAATTTGATGTTTTCTCTTTCATACCCAATCCTTGGATAGAGGTAAGCTGAATCTCAATTTATTGTTGAATTTGATGTTTTCTCTTTCATACCCGATCCTTGGATAGAGGTAAGCTAAATCTCAATTTATTGTTGAATTTGATGTTTTCTCTTTCATACCCGATCCTTGGATAGAGGTAAGCTGAATCTCAATTTATTGTTGAATTTTATGTTTTCTCTTTCATACCCGATCCTTGGATAGAGGTAAGCTGAATCTCAATTTATTGTTGAATTTGATGTTTTCTCTTTCATACTCGATCCTTGGATAGAGGTAAGCTGAATCTCAATTTATTGTTGAATTTGATGTTTTCTCTTTCATACTCGATCCTTGGATAGAGGTAAGCTGAATCTCAATTTATTGTTGAATTTGATGTTTTCTCTTTCATACCCGATCCTTGGATCGAGGTAAGCTAAATCTCAATTTATTGTTGAATTTGATGTTTTCTCTTTAATACCCGATCCTTGGATCGAGGTAAGCTGAATCTCAATTTATTGTTGAATTTGATGTTTTCTCTTTCATACCCGATCCTTGGATCGACGTAAGCTAAATCTCAATTTATTGTTGAATTTGATGTTTTCTCTTTAATACCCGATCCTTGGATCGAGGTAAGCTTAATCTCAATTTATTGTTGAATTTGATGTTTTCTCTTTCATACCCGATCCTTGGATGGAGGTAAGCTAAATCTCAATTTATTGTTGAATTTGATGTTTGCTCTTTCATACCCGATCCTTGGATGGAGGTAAGCTGAATCTCAATTTATTGTTGAATTTGATGTTTTCTCTTTCATACCCGATCCTTGGATAGAGGTAAGCTGAATCTCAATTTATTGTTGAATTTGATGTTTTCTCTTTAATACCCGATCCTTGGATCGAGGTAAGCTGAATCTCAATTTATTGTTGAATTTGATGTTTTCTCTTTAATACCCGATCCTTGGATCGAGGTAAGCTGAATCTCAATTTATTGTTGAATTTGATGTTTTCTCTTTCATACCCGATCCTTGGATCGAGGTAAGCTGAATCTCAATTTATTGTTGAATTTGATGTTTTCTCTTTCATACCCGATCCTTGGATCGAGGTAAGCTGAATCTCAATTTATTGTTGAATTTGATGTTTTCTCTTTCATACCCGATCCTTGGATCGAGGTAAGCTGAATCTCAATTTATTGTTGAATTTGATGTTTTCTCTTTCATACCCGATCCTTGGATCGAGGTAAGCTGAATCTCAATTTATTGTTGAATTTGATGTTTTCTCTTTCATACCCGATCCTTGGATCGAGGTAAGCTGAATCTCAATTTATTGTTGAATTTGATGTTTTCTCTTTCATACCCGATCCTTGGATAGAGGTAAGCTGAATCTCAATTTATTGTTAAACCTCTTGAAGTAACTTTAGGCAAATTATTGTATTGTGTAGATGCAAAATGTATCGTAGTACTAGTAGGTTTTGTGTAAATCATATAGCAAGCTCGTTATGCCGCCATGATTAACGGCATGTACTGAATGGCTGTATTTTTCTTTTTTCAGTTTTTACGTGAATTAAAGACACGCTTTTGATACTAAGACAAGTCTCGTGACCTCTGAGGATTATAGACATAAAGTCTGATAACCACCACAGCACTCAACTTTGATTTTTTCACTTTGCTCACTAATATCATCGATCTTCATACCTACAGTATGAATCACTGTATACATCGTTTTTGTTGGTGCTATAGGTTTCAAATTAAGAGTTTGGAGCGATGTTATCTCCTATATAACAGTGAATGAGACATTGTTTGTTTGTGATGATACTCCTCTGAGCTCCCAATATTAATTATAACGAAACTTTAAAGGATCACATTTTACACTAACTTCTCCAAATATATACCCTGCAGAAATTCCCTTGTGGGAGGACGGAGGGGAATGGTTGAGGTGGGGGAGGAAGGGAGAAAGGGTGTGTTGGGAGTACGGAGGGGAGTGGGGGTTGGAAGATGTGGGAGGAGAGAGGGGAAGGGGTAGGAGTCTGGAGGGATGGGGATGGGGTGAGAGGAGGTGGGAGTGTGAAGGGTGGGAGATTCCTGGGGTTCGGAAGGGATAAGGGAGGGAGGAGAGGACACAGCATTGCCAGGCAACGTCGAGTAGATTTGCTATTATAACATAACTAGCAGGAGTACCCGGCATTGCTGGGGGGCGGAGGGGGGAGGAGGGGTAGGATGCAGGAGAGTGAGGAGGGGAGTGAGGGGAGTGGAAGAGGGAGGGGTGCGAGAGGTGAGGGGAGAAGGGGGGGGGGGGGGGGGAGATATACTACATTTGACAGGCTCCTCCGTATTGGGGGAGGGGCGATGAGAGGGAGAAAAAATGTACCCATGCAAAGAGTGCTTTAACCTCAGTGTTGCTCAGGTAAAAAAAGATAATTGTAATACCCTCTGCCACCATCACCAAGTGGCACTACACAGTACACATTCATCATAGAGAATTTACGCCCCTATTCCGGTCCCCCACATCCCCGAATAAGGCCGCGGCCATATAGCCTATGTTACCCCCCAGACAAAGTTGTATTTGTATGTCGAGTAAAATATATAAGTGTTTATAGCTGGAGTACCCGGCGTTGCTCAAGCGAAAAATAAACATTAACATATTTGAAATGAGGGCAAATGTAATGGAAAAGCAATTACATCCAAATCAGAATCTATCACAAATGTCAAATCATCATTTCACCTTTTTGTTGAATACATGCTGCTGAATGTGCTGTTCATCGCGTTTCTGAGGTAAGTGTGATGCCGATCAGGAAGAAGAAGAAGAAGCCTTACACCAACTTCGTTTCGTACACTTCCGGAATAGTTTGATTTATTTGTGTTCAAATGTTTGTAAATTGTTTTGTATTTATTTATGTGAATGTGCACTTGTATATAATTATAACTGTCATTAATCAAAAAGGTTTAGGCACTATACAACAACAATAGGTATTTTAAGGCCATTTTCCCTGCTAGAGCGGGGGTTAGCCTTGCGGTCCCCATGACAATCTTCTCCATTTTGCCCTATTTTCTGCATCTCTCCTTGTTAACCCCCTTGCCCGCATTTCTTCTTCCACCATCTTTAGCCAAGTCTTTCTCGGTCTTCACCATCCTCTACTTCCTTCTACATTCATTTCCATCACTCTTCTCAACCAGTCACTTTCATCCTTCCTCAACACGTGACCAAACCATCTCAACCTGTTCCTCTTCACAGCATCAATCACAGGCTCTATTCCCATCATCTTTCGCAATTCATCATTTGTCTTCCTCTCTCTCAACGATACTATGCACATCCACCGAACCATTCGCATTTCCACCTTTTCCAGCCTTCGTTGCTGCTCTACGTTCATTACCCATGTCTCGCTCCCATAAATCATAACACTTCTCACACATGCAGCATACACCTTTCCCTTCAGCTTCAACGACACTCCGCTCCTCATCAGCACGCCACTCAGTTCCCGAAACTTCTTCCATGCACATCTCACTCCAGCAACCGTTGCCGAGTCTGATCCACCTTCTCCATTCAGCACGTCTCCGAGGTAGCAAAATGTTTTCACACCTTCCAGCTTCACGCAGTCTCCAAGATCCAACTCAACATTTCCTCCATCTGCAGCTCCCTCTGTGCACACATTACACTTCATTGTCGCTGCCACACTGGTTCATGACCCTCTCAAACCACTACATTTTTGATGAACCCACTCAGCGCACATTGTACATTGAATGGATTTCTCTCCGACACCCTTCCTGCACACAGCACATGGCCACTTTCCAGTTCTTTCCACCTCACCACATGCTTTACCGCTTGCCATCACCTTCGTTTTTCCGATATTCACATTCAGACATTTTGTCTCCATACATTCCTTCCACTTGTTCATCTTCTCCTTCAGTCCATCCATACTTTCTGTAATCAACACCAGATCATCTGCATACAACAACTCCCACGGTAAACCCTCCTTTACGTTCTGAGCCAGCACCTCCATCACAGCTACAAATAGTAGTGGACTTAGTACCGACCCCTGATGCACTCCCACCTTCACCTCAAACTCACCACTGTTCCCGTCCTTCGTCTTTACAGCTGTGCGCACTCTTTTGTACATTGCCATCACTACTCTGATCAACCATTCCTCCACTCCTAACTTCCTCAATGCCCATGTCACTACTTCGTGTAGAACCCTATCGAATGATTTCTCCAGATCAACAAACCCAAGAAACAACTTCTTCCTCTTCTCCATGTACTTCTCCTACAACTGCCTAACAATAAAAAGCGCGTCTGTCATTCCTCTTCCTGGCATAAATCCAAACTGCATTTCGTCGATCTTCACTTTCTTCCTTATCCTCCTCTCCAACACCCTTTCCAATACCTTCATACCATGCTCCAATAACTTTATCGCTCGATACGAGCCACACTCCAGAGGGTCACCTTTCCCCTTGTATAGAGGGACGAGGGTACTCAGTTCCCAATCCACTGGCATGCGGCCTCCTTTCACCACCAGATTACAGATCTCTGTCATTCTCTTCACACCCCAATTTCTTGCTGCCTTCAACATATCTCCCACAACTCCCGTCGGCCCTCCCGCTTTTATACTCTTCATTGCTTTTATTGCTTCCTCAACTTCCTTCTCGGTTATCTTCTCTGTCGGTCCTAAAACTGGGTTACTCTCTATGTTGCCATCCCATTCATTCTCTGTATTTAACAGTATTTCCATATATCTCTTCCATCTTCCTTTAATTCCACCTGGATGCACAACGATTTGTCCCACTTCATCCTTCAAGCAACTCACCCCCATCACATCACACCTCTCTTTCGCTATCTGCTTTGCAATCCTGAATATCGCTCTCTGACCCTCTTCCAAATCCAAGCGTTCTCCGAACATTTTCCTACATGCCTCCTGCGCCTTTGCTACCTCTTTCTTTGCAGCCTTCTTGGCTGCCTTATAACTTTCATGCTCTGCTTTTTCTGCTCCCGTACCCTTCGCCTTCTGCCACTCCTTGAACTTCTTCCTCTTCTCGTCAATCCTCTTTCCAACTTCATCATCCCACCACCATGTTTCCGAGTGCCTCGGTGGTCCTTTTGTCCATCTACATACCTCACCAACGGCTCCCAACAGACTATCTTTCATTGACATCCAACCACTTTCAAGCTCAACCACATCATCCTTATTTATTCATTGCACGTGCACATTCATTCATTCAATTCATTCATTCATTGCACATTCATTTAGTCATTTAGGCACTATAGAGCGATTTTTAAAATTGCACTAACAGTCCATTGCACTTACAGTTGCAGAGAAATTGTTTTTTTCATACTGATCAGATTAAGCGTTGTACTTCTCGAAATATGACGTCATTATGAAGGCACTGATGACATCATAATTGACATATGTTATTCCCCATGGTGAGTACTTGACAATGAGCCTTGTTTCATTTTTTTTTCCATTGAGCGGTTTCGGAGATATAGAGGTGTAACATTTTTCCAAGATGGCGCCCGTACCACGTGACCTATGACGTCATAATTATGAATAAAAAATCTACAGGCGGAGGCGCTAACGTTTCGTGTCAATCGGACCAACAGTTGCCGAGAAAATGAATTTTAAAATTGCAGACATGCACGCACGTACGTACGCCAATTAAACTTATTGGTAGCTGAGACGACAACTTTCTTGATTAGCTTCTTCTGTCTTAATTTGAAAAATATTGTTTACAATTTATTTCTGAATCAAACTGTTGCTTTATCATAAAATTATTCATTGATCAAATAAAAGATTTGCTTCATCAATTGCATTTTGTTTCCTTAAGATATTCTTAATGATAGAAATCCCAACCTACCTACTATTCTGCTCTGTTACTGGACATAAAATATCATTATGTTGAAAGAAGAAGAAGACCACTGATTTTACATGTTCAGATGCATATGGCTGCCAGAGCAGTTTCTTGGCTAATGGGCACTAATCCAATGCGGGTCGTCACTCGAATGCAGGGTACTTGAATGGCTTCTTCTTCCCAGTAAGCTGGTGCTCACTTTGCCAACCTCAGAGGTATGACCAGCTGAGTCAACCCACCTGGTGTTAATTCAACAGCATGACAAGGGCTTGAGCTCAGGACCCTAACATCTCAAGCCAGCTACCTTAACAGTTAAGCCAACACCAGGCTTCATTGTTGTGTTGGAGGCGATGAGAGTTAGCTTGTATGTTTAAGTTAGTGTGGTCTGTGTGTTCGTGGAGGTTAGACCATTTTCTGTAATCAGGGACCTGTTAGAGTAAATTTGTCTGTTGTTATGTATGCTGTGAGAGGCGGTATAGTTGACATAGAGATTAGATAGGATTAGATAGGTGCATTTGGATGTATTGGTGGTTCGTGTTTGGGCCGATAAACCCCCTTATGGCCTGTGCTCCAAGTACACCGGCCATTACAAGGACTGTGCACAGCCATTGGTGCACTGCAATGTGCCTTTTCATTGGCCCTGGTGGCGGCAGCAAAACCCCATCGACATGATGTCGCTACGGTGGTGGCGATGTGCCACCTCATTGGCCCGTGCCGGGGTGTGAGCGAAGAACATTTGAAAGCATAGTGTGTCGCCGTGGGGGAGGGGTTAAAAGGCTGTACACGGACGGACTCTTTCAGTCTCTTCTCATTGGTTCTTCTCTTATCTGTCTCTGAAGTCCGGGCAGTTTTGGTCTCTCTCCCTTTGAAGCTGAGTAACTGTCTGGAGTGAATCGAGGTGGTCGGAGCCAAGGACTCTTCCGCTCTCTCCTGGATCGGTGGGGTCGCCGTGGAGCAAGCCCACCTTCGCGGATGCCGGAGTGCTGACCTGTGCGTCCCCCTGCAGTCCTCTGTACTTCATTCTGGAGTCCTGCCCCACCTGCATCCATCAAGACCTTACCTGGTTTCTCCCCTTCGTGCGTGAGTGGACGAGTGTATATGTGGCACCATTGTACACCGCTCCTTTCCTATTCCATCTTCAGGCCCTATATGACGTCATCGCCGGGCAATGACGAGCGCTGAAAGGGCCCGGCAATGACGAGCGCTGAAAGGGAGTCTCAGTTTTCACTCCGGTTTCTTGAATGCTTGTTTGTTTGTTTGTCCGAGCAATATCTCAGCCATCCTTTGAGCTGGGTGGGTGGTTCCTTTTGAGCTGGGTGGGCTTTTGAGCCTTTGAGCTGGGTGGGCCACCCGGCTGCTGGTTGGATCATTTTTCTGTGGGCGCATCTGCCGCTGATGCAATGCCTCTCTATAACCAGTTATCTAGTACTCATTTTGCCGACCTCAGAAGGATGACAGGCTAAGTCAACCCCACCTGGTGTTAATTCAACGGGATTCAAACTCAGGACCTTAGGATCCCAAGCCCGCCGCCCTAACCATTAGGCCAACACCAGGTTATTCCTTTGAGCTAGGAAGCTGAAATTTCGTCACAATAGTGAGCATGTGCTTTACCAAAAAAAGAATTTTGGTTTTTTTGATAAATCAATTAATTGATTAATTACTTAATTATATTATCAATTAATTAAGTACTTATTTATTTCCTTTCTCATCTAGGCATTATCTCAGGCACCTTTTGTGTTAGGAAGCTGATATTTGGACACGACAATGACCAAGTGATTTAGCTGTAAAGGCTATTTTTGATTTATTGATTAATCAATTAATCGATTAATGACTTAGTTAATTAATTTTTAAAAAGTTACAGATTCGGATGAAACGGTATGGTTTAGGTATTGTATTAGCCAATTTATTAATAATTTAATTATTTTACCAATATTATTTATTTATTTTCATTATTTATCATTTATTTATTTTCTTTCTCATCTGGGCAATATCTCAGGCACCTTTTGAGTTAGGAAGCTGATATCTGGACACGACAATGACCAAGTGATTTACCTATAAGGGCTATTTTTGATTTATTGATTGATGAATTAATTGATTAATGACTTCGTTAATTAATTTTTTAAAAGTTACAGATTCGGATGAAACGTATGGTTTCGGTATTGTATTAGCCAATTTATTAATAATTTAATTATTTTACCAATATTATTGATTTATTTTCATTATTTATCATTTACTAGCTGAAAGCACCCGGCGTTGCCCGGATTATTTTTGAATGAATTTACTACTCTAATTCAGCTTTTCCTCGTGGCCGTAGACGATTGACTACTATAATTCAGCTCAGCTTTTAATTGTGAAATGGGCCCAGCTCGGCCGAGGTGGGACTCGACCGGCCTCGCCAACTAGCCTATAATCTTCCCAGGGCCTGTCCCGACATTTTTGGTTCTTTTTGAATGAATTTACTACCATAATTCAGCTTTTACTCGCGGCTGTAGAAGATTGACTACTATAATTCAGCTCAGCTTTTAATTGTGAAATGGGCCCAGCTCAGCCTACGCGGCCTCGCCACCTCGCCTATAGCCTTCCCGGGGCCCGTCCCGACATTTTTGGTTCTTTTTGAATGAATTTACTACCATAATTCAGCTTTTACTCGCGGCCATAGAAGATTGACTACTATAATTCAGCTCAGCTTTTAATTGTGAAATGGGCCCAGCTCGGCCGAGGTGGGCCTCGACCGGCCTCGCCACCTAGCCTATAACCTTCCCGGGGCCTGTGCCGACATTTTTGGTTCTTTTTGAATGAATTTACTACCATAATTCAGCTTTTACTCGCGGCCGTAGAAGATTGACTACTATAATTCAGCTCAGCTTTTAATTGCGAAATGGGCCCGGCCCAGCCGAAGCGGCCTCAACCGGCCCCGCCACCCAGCCCAAAACCTTCCCGGGGCCCGTCCCGACATTTTATGTATTAGAGGTTTCCTCCTATCTTTCACCGTTCAGGAGATTAGCTTGCGCAGACAAACAAACAAAAACTTTCTTTTATAATATAGAGAGATTTATTTTCTTTCTCATCTGGGAAATATCTCAGGCATCTTTTGAGCTAGGAAGCTAATATTTGGACATGATAGTGACCAAGTTATATGGCTACAAAGGAAATTTTTGATTTATTGATCAACTAATCGATTTATTAATTATTGTTTAGTCAATTAATCAATTAATTTTTATTATTTTTTGATTAATGACTTGTTTAATTAATATTCAAAAAGTTACAGGTTCAGATGAAACACTGGCTGTTGAGGTGTGCTATTAGCCAATTGATTAAGAAATTATTTTATGATTATTGTTTCTTGATTTTAATTATGCAATTGAATCAAACAATTTATTGTAACGTCTCCCTCCCAATACAGTCTCTATGTGCTGCACGGCGCCCCGGCAATGCCGCGCTGGAGGATGTTATTTATTTATTTGGTATGGGCGCGGTGTACTTTGAATGTATCTACTTGTTACCCTGCGCTCGCGGAGCGAAAAGCGGGGTTAAGCATTCAGTTGCGTACGTGTGCTGTGTGCCGTATTTTAAAAATTCATTTTCTCGGCAACCGTTGGTCCGATTGACACAAAATTTTACCATGGAGGCGCCTCTGCCTGTATAAATTTTTTATTCATAATTATGACGTCATAGGTCACGTGGTACGGACGCCATCTTGGGAAAACCGAAAAATGTTGCACCTATTTCTCCAAAACCGCTGCTTGGAAAAAATTGAAACATAGCTCAATGTAAAGAAGTCCATATGGGGAATAGGTATTGTTAATGATGACGTCATTGGTGCCATAATTATGACGTCATAATTCGACAGGGACAACGCTTAGGAAGCTGTTTTTGAAATTTGTTGAGCGTGATCTATGCAACAATTATATTAGAGAATTTAAATTTATGATGTCATCACTCACGTGGTCTGGCAGCCATATTGGATCAAAGAAAAAAAATGTTCAAGAACAGCCTGATCAATTTTGAAATTTATTGAGCGTGATCTATGCAACAATTATATTAGAAAATTTAAATTTATGATTTCATCACTCACGTGGTCGGGCAGCCATATTGGATCAAAGAAAAAAATGTTCAACAACAGAAGAGTTGGCTCGCAACCAGTTGACTGCGCAGGGTAAGTATTCTATGAATACCATCTAGTTATATTAATTTTTCGATTTCGACAATGGAAGGGAGAGGGGAGAAGCCACGTTACCCGCTCGAACGAGATTCCGTTTCATTCGGCCATTTGCGAAGCACCTGATTGCTTCGACGCGGCGGGTCTCTGCGCTAGCAGACGCCGTCGACGCGACAATAGTTTCACATAAGCCTTAATAAGTGCCAGAGATAAAGTGGTGGTGGCCAGGTTCCAATACCCCTCACCACCACCACCTTCCCCATACTCTCTGCTCACCTCCCTCACTCACCCCCTTTTACTCCTCCCATATTTCTCCCCATACTTTTACATCTGTATTTTAATCCCACTCATCCTCCTCATCTCTCCTATGGTCCACTGTTATTTTTTTCTCCCCCAAACCATCAAATTCTAGAAATCTTGGGAAGCGTCTATAAGGTTCTGAATTACGTCTCCTTGGGGCGTGAGATTCCCAGGAGCGTCACTTGCTTGATCATAAGCGTTCCGCGGCACCCTCGAGAGCACCTGTCAATCCGTGTGAGTCGCTCGGTTAACAGGGCGCCATGAGCGGCTTGTGCCATCTGTCCCACTCGGCCGGGTTAGTGCTTCATCACGTGTAAACAGGACCGCTAGGGGTCCCAATCAATATCCCTGGCCGTCACTTTAATTATCCACACGTGAGGGCCGCATGAACCTGTGGAACACAGAAAGAAACACTTTTACTCTCCATTAACAACGCTCATTGGAACATATTTGCGATTGGATGATAAGGTGGAGATCGGTAGATCATATCGTATACTCTTCTGCACACACATACGACATGACATCCGAGCAGAACGTGGAGAGATGACGTCACACAGGTACAGATCTTTTTTTGGAAGGGCGACGTCAAAGTGGAGACGGAATAAGTTGAGGAGTTATTTGAGCATGACGTCATCACGTACTATTTCAAAAGGTGACGTCGAATATTGATTTGATGATCGCTGAACAGTGAATTCACATGTCGGGTTCCATTGTAGCCAGGTGTCCTTTAATCACGTGTTGGGCAGGTGGATCTGCTTACATGGGATGCTGAACTATCAACCCCTGAATGAAGAACTCGTGTAGTGTAACGTTGCCCCCCCCACACCCCCCCCGATTCCCCCACAAGGAACAATAAAAATAGTCACGTGACCACTTGGTACACACAGAAGGATCAGAGTATGAATGGAGGAATGAGTCCATGGTAACTCAATCGTATTTACTGTAAATGAATACGATAAGCTTGACATTCCATGGAAAGTTCCTCTTTGCACAAGGATCTGTCTACACTGTCCTTGGTTTCACTCGTGACGTCACAGCAATGGACGTCTACCTCTCGGTCACGTGATTTGGAACCCTGGAATATCACGATAGGTGTTGTGTTTGCAAAAGACACTGCGGGGTATTTGCCTTCCCCGCGAAGGTCACAAAACATACCCACCAGGACCCCTCCAAAGGTCTGCAACATACCCAGCGTGAGATGATCTTTCATCGAGGATGGGAAAGTTTTCCTGGAACCCATGGAGGTCGCACCCTCGAGCGCGTCTCCAGGATCCCGGGCGTGTCCCTGCCATTGTAGACCGATTGTCACGCTACAGCGGCCGGGCGTGCCTGTCGTCCCCGCGACCGGCCGCACAAAGCGAGGACTCCTCGTGCGCTTGTCGGGCCTCTCGGGCCGTGGAGACGGGCCGGGCCGGGACGAGGGACGCGGGACGGACATCGCTCCGGGTCCATCGGTACACGTACATCCATCGTGAGCGGTCTATCTCGTGGTGTCGTGCGCAAATGTCGTTTAAAACGCACCTTCGGGTCGAACACCTTGCTGGTCTATAACCGCCTCGGGGGCATGCATGACGCACACGGTCATAGGTCTTCGTAGAAGCGACACAAACAAATGGCGCGCCTTGTTTCTTACCTTGAACCTGCTCACCTGAAGGACGTTTCGAGCAAGCAACCTTTGACGCGACCTGCCGGCGAAAAGGTGTCGGGGACTATAGTATTAGGACTCACCGATCCTCATGGGGCCGCCATGATGGACCTGGAAAGGTCTTTACCTGATGGACTCGAAAATATACATTCAAACGCCTCATTATCATAGATAAGGCAAGAGAGGAGGTGGAAGATATAAATCACCTCCCACACCTCTTCCTGCACCCCGCATCCTCCTGCACCCCGCATCCTCCTGCACCCCGCACCCTTCTGCACCCCACCCCCTCCTGCACCCTGCCTCCTCCTGCCCCTACCCCCTTTCTGCGCCCGCCCCCTTCTGACCCCGCCCCCTTCTGCCCCCATCCACTTCTGCCCCCTACCCCCTTCTTCCCCCGCCCCCGCGCCATTCTTCCCCCGCCCCCTTCTGCACCCCACCTGGTCTCTCCTTTCTCGACTTGAGGAATGGGATCCGATTGGGAAACATGTCTCGGGATCTTCAACATGATCAAAGTTCTTATTCGAACTTATCCGGACAACTTTTAGCACGCGAATGTTTGAGCGTCATAACTTGACGTCATAACAATAAACGCTACGTCATCCTGTATGCGAGTTACCACACTAGGCATTCCCTGTAAGGAGTAAATACATTTTTGTTCCCTTATATAGAACGTTATACAATAATTACCGGTACCGAACATTATTTATTAATAATGACGCTATCTCGAAGGTTTTGACGTATGACGTCGCTATTGTTTTGATGTACGTCAGAGTTTTAATGCATCAAAAACAAATTATGTAAACTTCGAATTAATATTCATAATGATAATAATATCTTATTTATATAAATGTCATGGCGAGCAATCATTCCAATAACCTATATATAGGCCTAGTGGCTAGTATTAATAAAAGTACAAGGGAAAACGGACCATCTGTGGCCGGGCCAGCGATGGCCGATGGGGCTTTGTTCGGCTCGTTTTGTACTCGAACCCACACTCACCGTCTTCCCAATCGGCGTCCCTGCGCTCTGGGCCACGGCATATGGGCACAGGGCCGCGCACACCAGAATAAATCACCCGAATTTCACACCTCTCACATCCCGGGCCCGGCCACGAGCACCCCCACCCCGACCCGGAAAAAGGGACGCGCGGCACGCGGTCACATTACCATGGAGGCCTACACTAACATGGCGGTGACATCACCATGGGCGCCTACACTAACATGGCGGTCACATTACCATGGACGCCTACACTAACAGGGCGGTCACATTACCATGGGCGCCTACACTAACAGGGCGGTCACATTACCATGGACGCCTACACTAACAGGGCGGTCACATTACCATGGACGCCTATACTAACAGGGCGGTCACATTACCATGGACGCCTACACTAACAGGGCGGTCACATTACCATGGACGCCTACACTAACAGGGCGGTCACATTACCATGGACGCCTACACTAACAGGGCGGTCACATTACCATGGAGGCCTACACTAACATGGCGGTGACATCACCATGGGCGCCCACACTAACAGGGCGGTCACATTACCATGGACGCCTACACTAACATGGCGGTCACATTACCATGGACGCCTACACTAACAGGGCGGTCACATTACCATGGACGCCTACACTAACAGGGCGGTCACATTACCATGGACGCCTACACTAACAGGGCGGTCACATTACCATGGACGCCCACACTAACAGGGCGGTCACATTACCATGGACGCCTACACTAACAGGGCGGTCACATTACCATGGATGCCTACACTAACATGGCGGTGACATCACCATGGACGCCTACACTAACAGGGCGGTCACATTACCATGGACGCCTACACTAACAGGGCGGTCACATTACCATGGACGCCCACACTAACAGGGCGGTCACATTACCATGGAGGCCTACACTAACAGGGCGGTCACATTACCATGGAGGCCTACACTAACATGGCGGTGACATCACCATGGACGCCTACACTAACATGGCGGTGACATCACCATGGACGCCGACACTAACAGAGCGGTCACATTACCATGGAGGCCTACACTAACAGGGCGGTCACATTACCATGGAGGCCTACACTAACAGGGCGGTCACATTACCATGGAGGCCTACAGCTACACTAACAGGGTGGTCACATCACCATGGACGCCGGCACTAACATGGCGGTCACATTACCATGGACGCCTACACTAACAGGGCGGTGACATTACCATGGACGCCTACACTAACACTAACAGGGGCATTGAATCAGCGGCATAGATTGGAAACAGGGGGCACTGCATCAGCGGCATAGATTGGAAACAAGGGGCACTGCATCCTCGGCATAGATTGGATACAGGGGGCACTGCATCCTCGGCATAGATTGGAAACAAGGGGCATTGCATCCTCGGCATAGATTGGATACAGGGGGCACTGCATCAGCGGCATAGATTGGATACAGGGGGCACTGCATCCTCGGCATAGACTGGAAACAGGGGGCACTGCATCAGCGGCATAGAATGGAAACAGGGGGACTGCATCAGCGGCATAGACTGGAAACAGGGGGTACTCCATCAGCGGCATCGATTGGAAACAGGGGGCATTGCATCAGTGGCATAGACTGTAAACGGGGCACTGCATCAGCGGCATAGACTGGAAACAGGGGGCACTGCATCAGCGGCATAGACTGGAAACAGGGGGCACTGCATCCTCGGCATAGATTGGAACCAAGGGGCACTGCATCAGCGGCATAGACTGGAAACAGGGGGCACTGCATCAGCGGCATATACTGGAAACAGGGGGAACTGCATCAGCGGCATAGACTGGAAACAGGGGGCATTGCTTCAGCGGCATAGAGTGGAAACAAGGGGCACTGCATCAGCGGCATAGACTGGAAACAGGGGGCACTGCATCAGCAGCATAGACTGGAAACAGGGGCACTGCATCAACAGCATAGACTGGAAACAGGGGGCACTGCATCAACGGCATAGACTGGAAACAGAGGGCATTGAATCAGTGGCATAGACTGGAAACAGGGGCATTGAATCAGCGGCATAGACTGGGAACAGGGGGCACTGCATCAGTGGCATAGACTGGAAACATGGGGCACTGCATCAGCGGCATAGACTGGAATCAGGGGGCACTGCATCAGCGGCATAGACTGGAATCAGGGGGCACTGCATCAACGGCATAGACTGGAAACAGGGGGCATTGCATCAGTGGCATAGACTGGAAACAAGGGGCATTGAATCAGCGGCATAGATTGGAAACAGGGGGCACTGCATCAGCGGCATAGATTGGAAACAAGGGGCACTGCATCCTCGGCATAGATTGGATACAGGGGGCACTGCATCCTCGGCATAGATTGGAAACAAGGGGCATTGCATCCTCGGCATAGATTGGAAACAAGGGGCACTGCATCCTCGGCATAGACTGGAACCAGGGGGCACTGCATCAGCGGCATAGACTGGAAACAGGGGGCACTGCATCAGCGGCATAGACTGGAAACAGGGGGCACTGCATCAGCGGCATAGACTGGAAACAGGGGGCACTGCATCAGCGGCATAGACTGGAAACAGGGGGCATTGCATCAGCGGCAGAGACTGGAAACGGGGGCACTGCATCAGCGGCATAGACTGGAAACAGGGGGCACTGCATCCTCGGCATTGATTGGAAACAGGGGGCACTGCATCAGCGGCATTGACTGGAAACAGGGGGCACTGCATCAGCGGCATAGACTGGAAACAGGGGGAATTGCATCAGCGGCATAGACTGGAAACAGGGGGCACTGCATCAGTGGCATAGACTGGAAACAGGGGGCACTGCATCAGCGGCATAGACTGGAAACAGGGGGCACTGCATCCTCGGCATAGATGGGAAACAAGGGGCACTGCATCAGCGGCATAGACTGGAAACAGGGGGCACTGCATCAGCGGCATATACTGGAAACAGGGGGAACTGCATCAGCGGCATAGTCTGGAAACAGGGGGCATTGCTTCAGTGGCATATACTGGAAACAGGGGGCACTGCATCAGCGGCATAGACTGGAAACAGGGGGCATTGAATCCGCGGCATAGACTGGAAACAGGGGGGCACTGCATCAACGGCATAGACCAGAAACAGGGGGCACTGCATCAATGGCATAGACTGGAAACAGGGGGCATTGAATCAGCGGCATAGACTGGAAACAGGGGGCACTGCATCAGTGGCATAGACGGGAAACAGGGGGCACTGCATCAGCGGCATAGACTGGAAACAGGGGGCATTGCTTCAGTGACATAGAGTGGAAACAGGGGGCACTGCATCAGCGGCATAGACTGGAAACAGGGGGCATTGCTTCAGCGGCATAGAGTGGCAACAGGGGGCACTGCATCAACGGCATAGACTGGAAACAGGGGGAACTGCATCAGCGGCATAGATTGGAAACAGGGGGGCAATGCTTCAGCGGCATAGAGTGGAAACAGGGGGAACTGCATCAGCGGCATTGACTGGAAACAGGGGGCACTGCATCAGTGGCATAGACTGGCAACAGGGGGCACTGCATCAACGGCATAGACTGGAAACAGGGGGCATTGCATCAGCGGCATAGACTGGAAACAGGGGGTATTGAATCAGCGGCATAGACTGGAAACAGGGGGCACTGCATCAGCGGCATAGACTGGAAACAGGGGGCACTGCATCAGCGGCATAGACTGAAAACAGGGGGCATTGCTTCAGCAGCATAGACTGGAAACAGGGGGAATTGAATCAGTGGCATATACTGGAAACAGGGGGAACTGCATCAGCGGCATAGACTGGAAACAGGGGGAACTGCATCAGCGGCATAGACTGGAAACAGGGGGCACTGCATCAGCGGCATAGACTGGAAACAGGGGGCATTGCTTCAGCGGCATAGAGTGGAAACAGGGGACATTGCTTCAGTGGCATAGAGTGGCAACAGGGGGCACTGCATCAACGGCATAGACTGGAAACAGGGGGAACTGCATCAACGGCATAGACTGGAAACAGGGGGTATTGCATCAGCGGCATAGACTGAAAGCAGGGGGCATTGAATCAGTGGCATAGACTGGAACCAAGGGGCACTGCATCAACGGCATAGACTGGAAACAGGGGTCACTGTATCAGCGGCATAGACTGGAAACAGGGGGAACTGCATCAGCGGCATGGACTGGAAACAGGGGGCACTGCATCAGCGGCATAGACTGGAAACAGGGGGAACTGCATCAGCGGCATAGACTGGAAACAGGGGGCACTGCATTAGCGGTATAGACTGGAAACAGGGGGCATTGCTTCAGCGGCATAGACTGGAAACAGGGGGAATTGAATCAGTGGCATATACTGGAAACAGGGGGAACTGCATCAGCGGCATAGACTGGAAACAGGGGGAACTGCATCAGCGGCATAGACTGGAAACAGGGGGCACTGCATCAGCGGCATAGACTGGAAACAGGGGGCATTGCTTCAGCGGCATAGAGTGGAAACAGGGGGACATTGCTTCAGTGGCATAGAGTGGAAACAGGGGGGCATTGAATCAGCGGCATAGACTGGAAACAGGGGGAACTGCATCAGCGGCATAGACTGGAAACAGGGGGAACTGCATCAGTGGCATAGACTGGAAACAGGGGGCACTGCATCAGCGGCATAGACTGGAAACAGGGGGTATTGCTTCAGTGGCATAGAGTGGAAACAGGGGGCATTGAATCAGCGGCATATACTGGAAACAGGGGGAACTGCATCAGCGGCATAGACTGGAAACAGGGGGAACTGCATCAGCGGCATAGATTGGAAACAGGGGGAACTGCATCAGCGGCATAGACTGGAAACAGGGGGAACTGCATCAGCGGCATAGACTGGAAACAGGGGGAACTGCATCAGCGGCATAGACTGGAAACAGGGGGAACTGCATCAGTGGCATAGACTGGAAACAGGGGGCACTGCATCAGCGGCATAGAATGGAAACAGGGGGTATTGCTTCAGTGGCATAGAGTGGAAACAGGGGGCATTGAATCAGCGGCATATACTGGAAACAGGGGGAACTGCATCAGCGGCATAGACTGGAAACAGGGGGAACTGCATCAGCGGCATAGATTGGAAACAGGGGGAACTGCATCAGCGGCATAGACTGGAAACAGGGGGAACTGCATCAGCGGCATAGACTGGAAACAGGGGGAACTGCATCAGCGGCATAGACTGGAAACAGGGGGAACTGCATCATCGGCATAGACTGGAAACAGGGGGAACTGCATCAGCGGCATAGACTGGAAACAGGGGGAACTGCATCAGCGGCATAGACTGGAAACAGGGGGCACTGCATCAGCGGCATAGACTGGAAACAGGGGAAACTGCATCAACGGCATAGACTGGAAACAGGGGGCATTGCTTCAGCGGCATAGACTGGAAACAGGGGGCATTGAATCAGCGGCATATACTGGAAACAGGGGGAACTGCATCAGCGGCATAGACTGGAAACAGGGGGCACTGCATCAGCGGCATACACTGGAAACAGGGGGAACTGCATCAGCGGCATAGACTGGAAACAGGGGGCACTGCATCAGCGGCATAGACTGGAAACAGGGGGAACTGCATCAGCGGCATAGAGTGGAAACAGGGGGCATTATCAGCGGCATAGAGTGGAAACAGGGGGCATTGCTTCAGCGGCATAGAGTGGAAACAGGGGGCATTGAATCAGCGGCATAGACTGGAAACAGGGGGCATTGCTTCAGCGGCATAGAGTGGAAACATGGGGCACTGCATCAGCGGCATAGAGTGGAAACAGGGGGCATTGAATCAGCGGCATATACTGGAAACATGGGGCATTGAATCAGCGGCATATACTGGAAACAGGGGGCACTGCATCAGCGGCATAGACTGGAAACAGGGGGCACTGCATCAACGGCATAGACTGGAAACAGGTGGCATTGCTTCAGCGGCATAGACTGGAAACAGGGGGCATTGCTTCAGCGGCATAGACTGGAAACAGGGGGCATTGCTTCAGCGGCATAGACTGGAAACAGGGGGCATTGCTTCAGCGGCATAGACTGGAAACAGGGGGCATTGAATCAGCGGCATAGACTGGAAACAGGGGGCGTATGCTTCAGCGGCATAGAGTGGAAACAGGGGTCACTGCATCAGCGGCTTAGACTGGAAACAGGGGGCATTGCTTCAGCGGCATAGACTGGAAACAGGGGGCATTGCTTTAGCGGCATAGACTGGAAACAGTGGGCATTGAATCAGCGGCAGAGACTGGAAACAGGGGGCATTGAATCAGTGACATATAGCCGCCTTTCCTGAAAATGATGCAACCAGCAACCACAGGCTGCATACAAAACAACAACAACAGCAACAACATTATAAACTAGAACGGCACCTCGTTGCGCGCATACCTCCGCCAGACTGATCAGTTTATATTTTGTATCCCACTGATAGGCCGGATCCGGATTCGGACCTGAACCAAAGTCTAATCGGCTTGTTCTTGTCACCTAACCAACTCGTCCACCAAGTTTCGTCCAAATCCGTGCACAACCTTTTGAGATATCCCGCTATGTCTCGTTTTTTGCCCAATCTCCCAATTGTGAAGAATCACTTGAAAAATTCTAGTCGCCGGATCCGAATCCGGATCTTCACCAAAATCTTATCATTTCGTCCTAATCACATACTCTACCTCTCTGCCAAATTTCGTCCGAATCCATCGACAACTTTTAGAGATATCTTGTTCACAGACAGACAGGCAGACAGGGGTGAAAATACAACCTCCATGCACCATTGGTGGCGGAGGTAATAAACACATTTCCCATTTTTATATCAGGCCACGGACTTATTGATTGTCTGTCGTTCACGATTACCAATCAATTGGTGCGCAACATAACGATCCTCCTCGAATACAGCACAAAATTGTTTCCTTCGTCGTTTCCCAAATGTAAAGGATTATTACAATTAACCCTCTAATCCCACACACCTCACCCCACTCTCCTCCTCCTCCTCCTCCCCTCGACTCCCAGGCACATCCCAAGCAGCCATGGCCGGCGCTCAGTCATCGTACCCCTCTCTCCCTTCACGGTAACGTTACCCTTCCCCCACTCCTGCCCTGCTATTCTCTGTCCCTTTCTACCCCCCTTTCCACTCTACATTCTCTGGCTTCACCCCCTCCCCCTCCACCCCCCACGCACCCCCCCCCCACATTCTGGTATTCTCTTCTCTTTCTATCCCTTTCATCCTCACTTTGATATTCCTCCGTCTTTCTACCCCCCCTCCCTCCTTTCGTCCTGCCATTCCTTTTCTTTCAACCCCCCCCCCCCCCCACCTCTCCCTTACACTGCGAGTCCAATCCTATCCTCAATGCCCTCTCTTCTTCCCCTCTGTACAGTTTTCCCCATTTTATCCAGAATTTCTTCCTCAACAACCCACCCATGTTTTGGGAATCTAATCTGCCAGTCCAAATGGGGGTGGGGGCGTTTATGATAGACAAAGAGGAGGGGTAGGGAGGGGGGGGGGGGGTTGCATACATTGAATAAAACTAACGGTATGGTGAAACTCCTCGATGGTTGTATAAACTGGTCACAAAACTGTCCAATTGTTCGCACTTCATGGAGAGACACGTATGTAGATCAGGGAGCCATACCTGGCTCAGCATCGCCCTCATGCACACCCGGAGCACCTTCAGACCGTGGTCGGAAGCCAAGACCTGTGTGTTCTCTGTGAAGGTGATTTGTGTTCTCTAGTGTTCAAGTTTATAATTCAATTGAAATAAAATAAAGATTTATTAAGGTTGAAGAAAAAACACAACAACGACACTCTTCGACATCACGACATCGACCGATATGCGTCCGCCAACATTATTACATAATTATACATATTTGTACCAAGTTTGTTTTTAAAATCCATTCAGCTGGTGTCAAGTATCACATTTCTACCTGACATGACCTCTGACCTCACCAAAATCACGAAATCACCTCAATCCTCACCTTTAATGCCAAAATCTAAGCAGTTCATCTTTGCATCATATATACTGATACCACGTTTGGTCAGAATCCCATCACTGGTTCACAAGTTGGTGTGGCAACATCATTTTTACTTAACCTGACCTATGACCTTTGACCCCATGACCCCAAAATCTAATCAGTTCATCTTTACCGCATTATACATACCTGCACCATATTTGACTTAGATCCCTTCAGCCGTTCTTAAGTTATCGTGTTAACAAAATAATTGTAACTTAATATGATCTCGGATCTTTGACCTCTTGACCCCAAAATCTAATCAGTTAACCTTTACAATATTATACATACCTGTACCAAGTTTGAATTAGATCACTTCAGCCATTCTCAAGTTAGACCTATTACAGTTTTGACCTTTGACTTTCAACTTTTGACCTCAATATCTAATCAGTTAATCTTTACAATATTATACATACCTGTTCTAAGTTTGAATTTGATCACTTCAGCCGTTCTCAAGTTATAGACCTATTACAGACTTTGACCTATGACCCCAAAATTGAATCACTTAATCTTTACATCATTATACATACCTGTACCAAGTTTGAATTTGATAACTTCAGCCGTTCTCAACTTATAGACCTATTACAGACGTTGACCTTTGACCTCTTGACCCCAAAATCTAATCAGTTCGTCTTTACATCATTCTACATAAGTGTACCAAATATGGTCAGAATCCCATCACTGGTTCACATGTTATCGTGGTGACAGTATTTTTACCTAACATGACCTCTGACCTTTGCCCTTTGACCTCGTGACCCCAAAATTAATCAGTTCATCTTTACCTAATTGTACATACCTGCACCAAGTTTGACTAAGATCCCTTTAGCCGTTCTCAAGTTATCGAGGTAACGAAAACCTCTCACGGACAGGAGGACGGATGGACAGACAGCCGGACGGACAACTCTACTCTGGACATGCTGCTTCTGCTTTCTCAACAATGGATGGAGGTCCTCAATGCCAAACAGGAAATTAGAGCAGTCTCCCTTGACATATCACGTGCCTTCGATACGGTCTGGCACCCTGCTCTGCTCACCAAACTCTCCTTTGGTATCCATGGAAATCTCCACGCATGGCTGGCGGACTTCCTCTCTAGTCGTAGTCAACGTGTGGCCCTGAATGGGTTTCTCTCATCTCCTCTTCCTGTTCAGGCTGGAGTTCCACAAGGCAGTGTTCTAGGCCCTGTCCTTTTTCTGGTCTTCATCAATGATCTCTCTGACTCTCTTGAAAATCCTCTGTATCTCTTTGCTGATGACTCTACTCTCTGTCGCTCCATTCTTCATCCCTCAGATCGGCAGTCTGCTGCCTCCTCACTCTCTGCAGACCTGGACAAAATCACAGACTGGGCAAACAAGTGGAACATGTCTTTCAATCCTGACAAATCTCACACTCTTACGATGTCTCTCCGAAAAGACCGACTGGACAACCCTCCCATCCACTTTCTGAATAATCCTCTCCAAGAAGTTCTGTCACTCAAGCTTTTGGGTCTCACTATCTGCCATGATCTTTCCTGGGAAAACCACATTTCAAATCTGGCCTCCAAAGCCAGTCGCCGACTGGGGATCCTCCGTCGTGCGAAGTCCTTCCTTGGCACACCTGAGCTCCTCACCACATACAAGGCTTTCATCCGCAGCTCAATGGAATACTGCTCTCCCCTCTGGGCTGGTGCTCCTGCTTCACACCTAGCTCGTCTTCACGCTGTTGAAACCAAAGCATTCAGAATCATTGGAATCTCCCGCGATGAAGCTAACTCCAAGGGCCTCTCACTCACTCACCGCAGGCAGGTTGGTGGTCTTTCCATCTTCTACCGACTCCTCTCTGGCCTTGCCCCCCCAGCTCTCTCTGGGCTCTGTCCCGCAAATATTCCTACAGGTCGCACAAGATCTGCCTGCAACCCTCTTATGGTCAAACTGCCAAAATCAAGACTCTCTGCTCACCTTCACTCCTTCATTCCTCTTTTCTCCCGCCTCTGGAACAAACTCCCTCACTCTCTTCAATCCCACTCCACCCTCCAGGTCTTTAAAACAGCTGTTCACCACCATCTCTTATCTTCCCCCATCCAAAACCTTGATCTTTTCTACCCCCGCTAATTTCACCCCAATTCCACTTTTTTGAAATACCAACTTCTGTCCTGGAAGTCATTGGTGTCTGTTTTTATTCTGTTTCTGTTTTATTATAATTTATTTTATTCTGTCATTATTCTGTGTTTTATACTTCTCCCTCCACCCCCCCCCCCCTTCCCATGCCTCCTCCCCCCAAGCCCTCTCCCTTCCACACATCTCCCTGCTCTCAAATGTTGTGTTTGTGTGCTTCACCTTCTCTCCCCATCTTGTTTTCCGCTCCCTCTTTTTATATATTTTGTTTGTCTGGTTGATTTGTTTGTGAAGTAAATGTTAGCTCTTTCACGAGCCTCGATTCAGTATACAAAAAAAAACAAAAAAAAAAAAAAAAAAAAAAAAAAAAACCGCGACCTGTCTGCGGAGGCATAATAACATTTGATTTAAATAAATAGTGCCTCGATCATTGTCTGAAGTCTGTGGACAGACAGAGTGAATAAATTGCTTAATTCTGCTTTGCACTACTCGCAGGGGGTAATAATATGCGCATATAACAATAAAATTATGTATAACGTGTTCATACAACAATACACATAAAATAATATGCACATACAATCATAATACAATGCACAACTTCGAGTCTGTCTGTCTGTGGTCGATGCATATGATCGTTACTTTCCGATCTCAACCAATGACTTGGTTTGCCTCCCTCCACGACCCCCACCGCCCCCCCCTAATAAGGGGGTTCCGAAGGTGGGTTCGATGCAAATGCTCCATGTAAATGTGTACATCGTAGTGTTGCTCCTGGTGGTGCTGGGAGAGAGTACTACGAGTGACGCTTCAGAACCCTTAATATTGTATACCAACCATTAAGGCTTCTTGTTATTTTCGCACTCGCTTATGTTGCTTGAGAACAGATTTTAAAAAATAATCCCGAGGAATTCCCATGTTCTGTTGACCCTTTCCCCATGGAAAAGCACCCTGTTAAGGTGTATATATAGCAGCTTGAACCTTCTTCACGTTATTGTGGCATTTTCCCAATGCCGCTTCTAATAACAAAGGTAACAAAAAAGAGCAATCAGAGATTGCAGACCCCCGCCAGGACGTGTTTTTAGTGGTTTTTAAGGCTTTTGTGTGAAAACAAATATGGCGGCCAAAACCACGTGACCGATGACGTCATAATTTTTTTTTCCTCCAACTATCCCGAGATAACGCTCAAGAAATTTCATCTTTATCTTATGAAGTTTTGTACTTGTCGAATTATGACGTCATAATGGAGGCACCTATGACATCAGCATTAACATATGTTATTCCGCATGGAGTGTTCTTTACAATGAGCCATGTCTCAATTTTTTTCGATGCAGCGCTTTCGGAGATATAGAGGTGCAAAGTTTTTCATTTTTTCCAAGATGGCGGCCGAACCACGTGACCAATGACGTCATCATTATCATTTTAAAAATTCTACAGGTGGAGGCGCTCCTATGGTGATCAATCTCTCACGGATGGGAGGACCAACCGTTGCAGAGAAAATCATATTTATTCTGTGCGGACAAACAAAGACAGACAGACAAACGGATGAAAATGCAATACCGTCTCCTCTGGCGACGGTAATAATGATAACAGCATAATAATAATATCAACAATAATAACAGCAATAATTGGAAAATAATAAGGATATTAACATGACGTTCCCGGTAGGGAGCGGGTGTTTCTAGTCTATATGATAAAAGGAGCCGTGTGTGTCTGTGTGTCATAACTTGAGAACGGATTCACGGATTTCAATGAAACCAACGAGGGTGGATTCAAGGGACTCCTGGGAAGGTTTATGATGCAAGAAACAAGGAAGGAAGGTTCATTTATTGGTACACTAGCAGGAGTACCCGGCGCAGCCGGGCGGGGGGAGGGGTGGGGGAGGCAGGAGAGGGAGGAGGCAGGAGAGGGAGGAGTGAGGATGGGAGTGAAAGGGGGTTCATCACCTTTTCGTTGAATATCTGCTGGTGAATGTGCCGTTCATCACGTTTCTGAATTAAGTATGATGCCCATCAGGAAGAAGAAGAAGCCATACTACCTACTTCATACACTTCCAGAATTGTTTGATTTATCTGTGTTCAAATGTCTGGTGATTGTTTTGTATTTATTTATGCGAATGTGTACTTGTATATAACTGTCATTCATTTAAAAAATGTTTAGGCACTATCGAGCGATTTTGTTTTTTAATCCAAAAAAACCAACTTTTTTTTATTTCAGAATTTTTTTTTAACCTAAAACACTCCCAGGCACTCACTGAGGAACCTCTGAAAGTTTGACGAAGATCCATTCAGCCATCTCTGAGAAAAATGGTGATACACAGACACACACGGACAGACACACACGCACACAGACAACCCGTATATATATATATCTATATATATATATATATATATATATATATATATATATATATATATATATATATATATATATATATATATATATATATATATATATATATATATATATATATATATATATTGTCGCGATCCCGGCTGTTAAATGCTTCCAGCCCGGAATACTGACGTTAATGTCCGGGCTTCAAGTAGTCCACGGGGTGGACAAAGAGAACTCAATAAACACAACTGTGTTTTAACCGGCCTCTAGGGGTAGGCACGATGATTTATTGGCTCGATCTCAAAAACAATGGATGGTAACAGAGTGGAATACACAGCACAAAGCCTGCAGGAACTGTCGGCACCAGAAGCTCCAAACAATATGACTCACAATATGACTCACAAACAATGGAAGCAATATGACTCACAGTTCCAATCTACGATATCCGGGAATCACTCGTTCTCTTCCGGAGTTACTCACTCTTAAAATACAGAACTATAAACGATCAGCACAACTCGGCTGTCGTGAGGCTTAAAAAATCCCCGTTTTTTCTATTTTCCACTCGACGCCTTCGAGCCACGTCCGTCGCACAAGATGGCGGCCGGCTCTCTCCCCCTCCACCAATCGCGTGCCGAATAGCCACCCAATCGCGTGAGGCTGAAAGGAGGTCACGTGACGTGGTGGGCGGGGCACTAATTTGGTGAGAACAAGGTTGTTTCTCACAGTCCTCCCCACCTAAGTAAAAAAACCCGTCGGATAGACGGCGTTTTGAAACCAGTATTTGTAGTAGGTGCAAATCACATGGCAATATGATGGCGGTAATCGTTAACAGGCTTATACAATGAACCAGGTTTATCCACACACAATATTAAACACAATACACCGCATTAATATCTACCCCACAAGAGTTACACTTCACACAAAGCACAATAGAGAGACAAGGGGGCCAAACTCAAGTTGGGGAAAGCGTTTACAGGAGGGAAAACGGACCGAGGAGCAAGTCTCTTTCGGGAGGAATAAAGGAACACCAAAACCGGTATCCCCTCTCCGCCTGTGGGCCCAGCTTAACCTTGGGGTTCCTTATCTACTAGATGGCGACTAAGGAGGTCAGCTAGTCTGTTCTCCACTCCTTTCACGTGTTTGACTGTGAGGTCGTATTCGGAGAGGAGAAGCGCCCAGCGCAGGATACGCTGGTTGGAGGTTTTGGCGTGGCTGAGCCAACCGAGCGGGTGGTGGTCGCTGTAGATGGTGATGGGTCCATGGCCAATGTAGACAGCGAATACCTGGATTGCCGCCATGATAGCGAGGAGCTCCTTCTCCACGGCACTGTAGTTCCGCTCCCTGGGCAACAGCTTGCGAGAGTAGTAGATGACGGGTTTCGCAACATCATCCTCGTTTTGCGTGAGCACGGCTGAGATCCCGAGATCGGATGCATCGGTGAAAATTTGGAACGGCAAGGAGAAATCGGGTGCCTTTAGAACCGGTCGGTTGGCAAGGCTTCTCTTCAGCGCATCGAACGCCGCATCGCACTCTGAGGTCCACAGAAGAGATATGGACCCCTTCTTACTGCCACGGAGAAGGTTGGTTAAGGGGGCAGCGATTTCCGAGAACCGCGGAATGAACCGTCGGTAGAAACCGGTGACTCCCAAGAATCGTCTGAGATCCTTTTTGGTGGTGGGCGGCGGGAAATCCAATAAGGCCTCCACTTTGGCTTTGACCGGAGCTAATTGCCCACTGCCCACTTCATAACCGAGGTACTTCACTCGGCCGCGCCCCACATGGCATTTGACGGCGTTGAGAGTCACATTATGCTCCGATAGTCGTGAAAAGACGGCCTGGAGGTGCTTAACGTGGTCTTCCCACGTGTGGGAGAACACGGCGATGTCGTCGATGTAGGCCACGGCGAATTCGTCGAGCCCAGCGAGAACCCGGTTAATGGCTCGCTGGAAGGTGGCCGGGCCACCTCTGACTCCAAACGGCATAACCATGAACTCAAAGTGGCCAAAAGATGTGCAGAAGGCACTGACCTCACGCGCCCGATCTGTGAGCTGGATTTGCCAGTAGCCTTTCATGGCATCAAGGACAGAGATGAAACTCGCGGTCCCTAGACGATCAACCAGGTCGTCAAGACGGGGTAGCGGGTACGAATCCCCTTTTGATACGTTGTTGAGGCGACGGTAATCGACGCAAGGTCACCAAGTGGCGTCGGCTTTCTTGACTAAAATGAGCGGAGAGGCCCACTCACTGTTGCTGGGTCGACAGACACGCAAATCCAACATCTTGGAGACTTCTTGTCTCATGACGTCAGTTTTCTCCGGGGACACACGGTAGAATGATTGACGTATGGGCGGGTGGTCACCGGTGTCGATGTTATGGAGAACACCTCTCATGGTTCCAATCCCGCCAGAGAACAGACTAGGATAGCCCCGAAACAACACCTGCATATCTTTTTTCTGTGGTTGAGTCAAAGGCTCCAACTGCGGCAACTGATCTTTCGCGGGTCTTTGATCCACCCAATATTGGGTTGGGTCATAGGACACCTCGAGGGGAGTTGGAGTAATATACTCCGGGAGGCATCCTGCGTTGCCTCCGTCACCTAAGAGGTCGCTGCTGTGCTCCGCGGCACCTATTAGGGCGATCGTGTGCGGCCGCCCCACCCATGGCTTCAACGCGTTGACATGGGTGATCCGTTTTTTTATCCGCTTATCTGGCATGTCCACCACATAAGTATGGCTCCCGACTTTCTCACGGATGAGATAAGGCCCCTGATAAGAGGTTACCATGGGCCGTCCGGCATGGGGCAGATGGACCAAAACCGGATCGCCAGCCTTGAAACTCACCGCCTTCGCCTTCTTGTCGTAACGGAGCTTTCGCTCTACGGCTTGATCCGTCAGGCTGATACCGGCAGCTTTTAAGGCATCGTGTATCCTCGAGCAAGTCTCGTGGATGTGGTCCGGTATGGAACGTTCTGTGGACGGCGGGGATTCCACCCAACGTTCAAACAGGAGGTGCAAGGGCCCTCTGGGCTCTCTACCATACAGCAAGAAAAAAGGAGAATACCCGGTACTCCGATGTGGAGCACTCTGGTACGCGAACAAGAGCCAGGGGAGCACCTGATCCCACTCACCACCTACTTGCTCAGTCACCGCCTTGATCATCGTTTTGAAAGTCCCATTGAACCGCTCACAGGCGCCGTTGCATTCAGGACGGTACGGACTGGTGGTCAGGTGCTGAACACCTAGCTCGGTCAGGAATCCTTCAAATATTTCCGACAAGAACACACTGCCTCGATCCGTAAGGAATTTAGTCGGAAGGCCATGCCGACTGAACAAATCCTTGAGAGACTCTACGGCATGGGCGGAGTCAGCTTGCTCCAAGGAATAAGCCTCTGCATACTTGGTAGCCTGACATATGACCGTGAGCAAATAGCGTTTCCCGGAACTGGTTTTGGGCAAAGGTCCGACAAAATCAGCGGCAACAAACTGGAAAGGCTGACTGATCACGGGGAGGGGCTTTAGGGGTGCCTTGAAAACCTTCACTCCTTTTCCGAGTCGTTGACAAATGGGACAGCTAGCGCAATAGCGCTTGATGTCTCGCGACATGGCGGGCCATATGAACTGATTCTTGACCTTGGCTAAGGTCTTGGCAGCTCCGACATGACCCGAGGAAATATTGTCATGGGCCAATTGCATGACTGACTGACGATGCCTCCCCGGTACGACAACTCGGTGTCGAACCTTCCACGTCTGGGTGGAGGACATGTTCTTTGGGGAATACTTATGCATCAGCACACCTGCACCATTCACATAGTAGCCTGTCCGTCCCGGCTCGGAGTCTTCTCCCATTTCCCAGAGGATGGCAAGGGTGGGATCGAAGTGCTGATCCTCCACTAAACTGGTTACCGCAGACAATGCGGGAGTGACTTCCGGCCCAGAACTGAGGTCGCTAACCGCCTCGGAGGACTGATCCCGGACGAGCCCCCATTTGTCGCGATCCCGGCTGTTAAATGCTTCCAGCCCGGAATACTGACGTTAATGTCCGGGCTTCAAGTAGTCCACGGGGTGGACAAAGAGAACTCAATAAACACAACTGTGTTTTAACCGGCCTCTAGGGGTAGGCACGATGATTTATTGGCTCGATCTCAAAAACAATGGATGGTAACAGAGTGGAATACACAGCACAAAGCCTGCAGGAACTGTCGGCACCAGAAGCTCCAAACACGACACAGGCAATATGACTCACAGTTCCAATCTACGATATCCGGGAATCACTCGTTCTCTTCCGGAGTTACTCACTCTTAAAATACAGAACTATAAACGATCAGCACAACTCGGCTGTCGTGAGGCTTAAAAAATCCCCGTTTTTTCTATTTTCCACTCGACGCCTTCGAGCCACGTCCGTCGCACAAGATGGCGGCCGGCTCTCTCCCCCTCCACCAATCGCGTGCCGAATAGCCACCCAATCGCGTGAGGCTGAAAGGAGGTCACGTGACGTGGTGGGCGGGGCACTAATTTGGTGAGAACAAGGTTGTTTCTCACAATATATATATATATATATATATAGATATATATATATATATATATATATATATATATATATATATATATATATATATATATATATTGTTGCGGATATGGGATTTGGCCTCCATCCATATCCGCTTGTAAATATTCCCCTATTTCCCCAATACTCCCCAACTATCCCCAATCCCACATTCCCTAGTCCCATTATCTGTAAACAACACTCTGTAGCCCCGACCTTCCCCTTTTTCCCCCATTAAATGTCGTGCCCAGGTCCACCGCATCTCACGTAGACAACTATAGGACATCTTGCTAGTTATTCTTAGTCTATGTCAGTTAAGGACTCGTTTCCATTAATTCTGACTCTTCGTTGCACCAGAATGTGATTGTATGGCACCGTTAGAAAGTTTAGGACCTCCCAATACCTCCCCACAGCTCTTCCTCATGGTACAACAACAACTACAACAACAGCGGCGGCGGCGCGGGGAGTGTGCGTCCTCACTCCGGCTTGGTTAGCCGCCATTGAGCATGTGCTCCGACGGGGTTACCACGCAGGGGCTCGCTGTCAGCTCCTCGTCAAGGGCGGAGCCCGGTAACCCCCCGCACTCAATAAGAAGCGGCGGACCGATTCCATCTGGGGCGGAGCTAACGAGCCGAGGGCGTGTCACTCCCCGCTGAACATGCGCAGGAAGAGGGAGGTGACGTCAGATGCGCTCTCAGCTTGGACAAAGAAGGACGCCACCTCCGAGCGCTGAGACACCTCTCTGCATCTTTTGGACCGCGCTTTATCCTGTCCCTGAGCCAAGGTGCACCTTGTGCTATCAATCGACTGCCTGTCCTTCCCTGCCATCAATCCCCGTGTAAGTCAGTCTTGTCCCGTTTGTCTGTGGTCTGTCGGGGATAGATAAGACTGTGTCTAAGTGCCCATCTTTTCTGTGCTTTACCTCTTACCGTGTAATCTACCCGTTTCTGCATCACCAATATTATATCCTCCTCCGGAGGTCTTGAGAACTGTACCCCTTGTGTCGTTGCATTAATCCCAGCCGTTGTGTCCTTTCCTTAATTGATTTAGCGTAGCGCGATTCGGCCAACGTTCGAGTGTAATCGGGTAAACTGTGCGAACACGGCGGCCATTCCGCTCGGTCAAGCAACATCTAAGTCGTGTCCGTAACAATTGGTTGTCAGGAGTTGGATTCGGACCTGGGACTAAATTTGTTAGGCCCAAATTTTGGAACACCAATTGTACTATTAGAGTAACAATTGGTGTCGAGGAGTGAGATCGGACCCGAAGCGCGCTTAAAGCGCTCAAAATTACAAGTGACCGAAATTTGATTGTGTTTTACAAAAATAAAAACCCGAATTTTGAAAGTCGCGCTATGGCAGATCAAGATGGCTGGGTTCCGGTAGAGGAGAGTGAGGCAGGGTCGATCCAGGACCAAATTGAGGGACATGAGGAGAGCGAAGCAGTGAGGGTGGCAGGTTCGCAAAATAGCGTCGTCGTGCACGAGGTTACGGGCGCGCAAAATGGCGCCTCGCAGATGGCCACGGCAACCGCGCCCGCGACCGTAGTAGCGCCACCGATGGATTTGAACCTTTTTTTTATACAAATGAAGGCCCTTATGGACAAGAATAATGAAGAAATGGAAAACAGAATGAGGGGGGCCCTTATGGGACAAATGGGAGACCAAATTGGAGGTTTGAAAAACAGTATGGGGGCAATGAGGGACGAATTGGGGGGCAAAATGGGGGTCATGGGGGGCGAAATGGGGTCCAATAGCGAGAAATTGAGGGATGACATGGGAAACCAGATCGGGGGTTTAAGGAATGACATGGGGGCCCAGATCGGAGGGTTAGGGAGTAGAATAGAGGGATTAGACAATAGATTAGGGGAAATACAGGAGGGGTTAATGGGGGTGGAAAATAGAATGGCTGCCCAGGAGAATCAGATAGAGGGAGTGAAAAATGGGTTAGAGGGGTTAGAAAACAGTATGGAAGGCAAATTGAGGGACATGAGGGACCAAGCGGAAAGGGAAGTTAAACAAATGGGGCAGCAGATAGAGGGGGTCAGAATGGGGGTAGAAACTAAGTTGGATGCTCACAGGGAGGAAATGGAGCAGATGAGGGTGGCATCTGGGCAGGAGATGCAAGTGATGGGAGAAGAGATCAGAAGAGGTGTGAGTGAGGAGGTCGGAGGAGTGCGCGAGGAGGTGAGGCACTGTGAGGAGCGTATGGAGAAGGAGGTGAGAAAGGGGACTGTAAAATTGCAAGGTGGTATAGAGGAGTTGACGCTGGGAGTAGAACAGCTGACGGAGGGACAAAAAGAACTAACGGAGCAGGTTCAAAGGAACACTGCGGTATTAGGAGGGTTAAAAGCGACACAAAACGACATAAAAAACGACTTGATAGCGACAAAGAGGCAATGTCAGATGGTACGTGAGGGACTGACAACGAGGTTGGACGAGGTGACAGAGGTAATGGAGACGAAGGACCGGCAGGTGAGGATGCACATGGAAACGGTCAAGGTAGCCTTAGAGGACGAACTTGAGGAGACGTACCGGGAAATAAAAGAGGTGAAGCAGAAATTAGAAGAAGTGGAAGAAGGGGTGAGCGAAATTAAGAAGCGACGGAGAGGGGATAAGAAAGAGATAAAAGAGGAAGTAAAAGAATTGGTCCAAAGTCTGTGTTCGGATCGTGATGATGTGCTCATTAACCGGATGAGGGATTTGCAGGTGATGGTGGAGAAGCGAAGAGGAAGAGGACCCGGTGTAAGTGGTGACCAATATGGTCGTGCGTATGATGCGCCAGGTGATTTAATGAGCTTGGGGGTCGAGATGGACCCGGGTGTTCGTGAGAGGCTGTTGGTGAAGTGGCGACAGGTCTGGTGTGTGAAAAAGGAGGTGTGCGAGAAAGTCCGACTCTGGGGTGTGTGAGGAAAAGTGCACGCCGAGGAGTGAGTGTGCTGGCGAGAGTGAGTCGGTCGTAGCGCGTGTGCGAGGGAGCACATGGAAGCGCGGTGTGGTAAGTGTTACAGAGGGTGTGACGGGAGAGTGTGTGCAAGAGTGTGCGCGAGAAAGGTGTGTGACGGACAGGTGCATGGGGAAAGAGTGCGCTGTCAAAGGCAAGGAAGAATGCACGCCTGTGGTGAGTGATACAGAGGGTGTGACGGGAGAGTGTGCGCAAGAGTGTGCGCGAGAAAGGTGTGTGACGGACAGGTGCATGGGGAAAGAGTGCGCTGTCAAAGGCAAGGAAGAATGCACGCCTGTGGTGAGTGTTACAGAGGGTGTAACGGGAGAGTGTGCACGAGAAAGGTGTGTAACGGACAGGTGCATGAGGAAAGAGTGCGCTGTCGGGAGTAAGGGTGAGTGCGTTGTCAAGAGTGGTGGTGAGAGTAGTGAGAGTGACAAGGAGCGTGAGTTGGTTGTGACAGGTGAGCGAGGATGTACACCTGGAATGGAAGGATGCACACCTGGAATGGTAGAGCGTGAGTGGGAATGCACGCTGGAATTGGTAGTGAGGCACGTGGTTGGGTGTGCGAGTGAGAGCACACCTGTGATTGTCACAGAGGAGGTGACCGAGGAGGGGGCGCGAAGAGGTGTGTTGGTGAGGTGTGCGAGCGACGAATGTGTGCCAAGGTGTTCGGTGGTCAGGTGTGTGACCAAGTCGGTGAGCGGAATGAGTGTACCTGGGTGTGTAAGGAAAGGTACGAGGAGCATGGGAACAGCTGGATGTATGAGCAAGAAAGGGGTAGCGTATGCTTGCAAGCATCCAGATGAGGCATCGACGGTAACCGGGTTAGAGGTTAGAACGACTTATAGCCGAATCGGGCCCTCGGTGCGCGTCGGGCAGCTTCGCATGCCGCGAGGACCAGCGGGGATCCGAACCACGGCGGTTTCGAAAGAACCGCCGTACGCGATCCACGCTGTGCCTCGCTTGGAACGGCCGCGTCCGTGCTCCACTAGGCGGAGCGGGCAGCCCGATAGGAAGGGTCGTCATGGCGACCACTTTTTGTTGAGACGTGCCGGCAGGTCGAGATCGGGACATTGGATGGCTCCACGCCAAGGTGGTGCGTGGGGTCTCGGGCCGGGTAAGCCCCCGTCCCTGCCCCGAATGCGGGACGTATCCAGCCGCTGGCACCAAACAAGCCGCGTTCATTGCTCGGCTGTACGAAGCCGGGCTGTCGACGTGAATTGGCGCACCGAGAGGATGTAATAAGTAGACTGTGTGATGAGGTTAGTGTTTTGGACCCAAAATTAGAAAAAAAACAAAATTTGATGATTGGCAAAGGATTGGCAGTAATGATTGGCAGATGATGAGTAGTGATTGGCAAATTTTTGATTTGTTGAAATTTGATGTGCAAAATTGGTAGTGGGAGATGCCCGATGTGGTGGGATGGCAACTCTGTCATCCCTCACAAGAGTGGGGCAAATGCGCAATAGTTTATGGTGGGGCAAATGCGCTATAGCTTATGGGGTGTATGGCAGTGAAAACTAGCCCGGGTGGGTTAGGTTATATCGTGTGTAGGGATCTAACGAAGATGACATTAGGTAACGTTAAGTTTAGTTAGTGACTGATACCTGTAGTGGGGACGCAGGTAGATAAGCGTGGATTATAATGACGTGGGAGCGCAAGAGTTTAAAGGGACGACTGGGAAGCGCAAGTTTCAGAGGGGAGTAGTTAGATGAGATGATGCTGTGTGAGAACTGGACAGGTGTGTGGAGCAGTGAGGGAGTAGTGAGTGTTGTGGATCAGCGCGAATGCGCTTGGGGGAGAGAAGGGTGCAGGCGGCACCAAGTATGAGAGCACAGGTGTGCAAGTACAGGTGTGTGGAATACATGGAGTAAGTGGTACGGAGTGGTGTGCATGGTGCGAAGGTGTGGATGGGGGAAGAGTGGACCCCTTTTCACGAGTACCCGGGGCGGGTAGTGTAAGTGTTAGGTAGAGGGTATAGGTAAATTGTGGTTGGATATTGGCATTTGTGGTGCGGTTGCAGAATGGTATTGTGGATGGGTGCATTAGTGTTGTGGAAATGGCTGGGCGTGTAGCCTGTTAGTGTGTGTAGTTGGTTTGGGCACTCCACCACTGTGAGGATGTCGGCCAGGTGAGGCCGCAGGTGGGCTCTGGGAGCCGTTAGTGTCAGTGGGTGCCTGAGGATCCCGGGTGTGGATCGGGCAGCCCGTGCCAGAGAGGGCACTGAGGGGGTGAGAGGGCGAGAGGGCCTTCCCCAGTTAGTTAGGTTAGGGTGAGGAGCAGGTAAGCTCGGGTGGCAACTACAGTGGTGGAGGTGTGCAGGTGGGTAGACCTGCTGGGAGAGCTACACGTCACAGCCCAGAAATTGTGCGAAGGCACCGGGAGATGAATCGGGGGAGTGAGACCCCAAATTGAGAGGCACCACAGTTTGGGCAATGGGAATTGGTTTTTAGAACCCATAGTGTAAGTTGGCCAATGGATTGGCAGGGAAAGACCCCGGGTAATGTAAAGTTGTTAAAGTCATTTAGGAAATAGTTAGGATTGATGAACCTGTCGCACCATACGCAGCCACTTACCTGAGGTGATGATGATGACTCCACACCTGTGTTTTCTTTGTTCTGTGTTGCAGGAAATGAGAATTGCTGTGTGGATTGGTGAGACGCATCACGACGTGGATGAGACATTGGGGTGATTCCATCTCTCCCTCCTTAGGAGGGACTGATGATGAATTGGTGATGGCAAATTTTGATGTTGAGTTGGAGATGGCAAATTGTGATGAGAGTTGGAAATGGCAAATTTGATTGGTTAGGAGGGAGAGAAGACGAATTTGGTTTATGGGAGGAACGGGGAAGACAGTAGGGACGTTTGTTGATTTGTGAAGTAGATGTTTATGGGTAGTGTAGTGTTTTGTGGATACAGTAAGGGGTAAGGGAGGGGCAATGTAGGTTACCTGGTGGGGGGGGGGGGGGGGCGTACGGTAGGAACGTACCTGTCTCACCTGGTTCCCATGTGCCCCCAGTGTGCATCACCTTGTATTGCGTGCACCTTTGCGCCCTTACCACCTTACTCACTTGTCTTCTTCTTTTGTCTCCCACCTCCGAGGATCTGGCTTTGGGGCAGAGAGAGAGGAGAGAGAGGTGCTGGCTCCGCAGTTGTGGGCCTGCACTTTCGCTGCTTGCTGCCTGGATCGATACACCATATGGACCGCAATTTTTGTGGCCGCCCACAATGGACCGCAGTTCTTTTGCGGGCAAGCACCACCCGTTGATGGACCTATGGGTCAACGTGGCACCTATGCCATACAGGTGAACCACTTTTAGTTGGCCCCCTGACGGCCACAATTTAGAAATGGACGCGGTTGGCGCCTTTCTTTATTTTTGAAGGAAGCCAGAACACCAAGTGGGCTCCAAGGCAAGACCAGCGGCAGAACATCGGCCGGCTGCGACACCACCGGTGATTATTGAACACTTTATTGGTGCACCGGATGGTGCTGACTGTATGAATAAGGGTGGTGCTTGGATGGGGTGCTCTGCACATTATTAAAGGCCGTAAGGCCACAGGGCACTCGTGGGTTGGTGTATCGATGCTGGCATGCGTGCTCTCTCTATGCATAACATCTGCATGTGTTCCTCCAAAAACAGGTCCTGGATCGTAGTGTAAATATCAGTGTAGTCTTGTATAAATGATGCTCCCTACCGGCTGTATGTTTAGTTTGAGGATTCTTTCCGCGATTCGGTTATCCTGTGGGCGTGTTTCTGTGAGGAGAAGGGTGCAACGTCGCAGGGGGACATATTTACTCATTTGTGAACATCTGTAAAACTGTCGCACTCAGGGTTGAGTTAATAGTAGAGGGAACTACATCTGAGTGCCACACTAACGTAGGTAAAAATTTATCGGGTCGGGACGCCCCGAGGTAGAGAAGGGTGCAATGTTGCGGATATGGGATTTGGCCTCCATCCATATCCGCTTGTAAATATTCCCCTATTTCCCCAATACTCCCCAACTATCCCCAATCCCCCATTCCCTAGTCCCATTATCTGTAAACAACACTCTGTAGCCCCGACCTTCCCCTTTTTCCCCCATTAAATGTCGTGCCCAGGTCCACCGCATCTCACGTAGACAACTATAGGACATCTTGCTAGTTATTCTTAGTCTATGTCAGTTAAGGACTCGTTTCCATTAATTCTGACTCTTCGTTGCACCAGAATGTGATTGTATGGCACCGTTAGAAAGTTTAGGACCTCCCAATACCTCCCCGCAGCTCTTCCTCATGGTACAACAACAACTACAACAACAGCGGCGGCGGCGCGGGGAGTGTGCGTCCTCACTCCGGCTTGGTTAGCCGCCATTGAGCATGTGCTCCGACGGGGTTACCACGCAGGGGCTCGCTGTCAGCTCCTCGTCAAGGGCGGAGCCCGGTAACCCCCCGCACCCAATAAGAAGCGGCGGACCGATTCCATCTGGGGCGGAGCTAACGAGCCGAGGGCGTGTCACTCCCCGCTGAACATGCGCAGGAAGAGGGAGGTGACGTCAGATGCGCTCTCAGCTTGGACAAAGAAGGACGCCACCTCCGAGCGCTGAGACACCTCTCTGCATCTTTTGGACCGCGCTTTATCCTGTCCCTGAGCCAAGGTGCACCTTGTGCTATCAATCGACTGCCTGTCCTTCCCTGCCATCAATCCCCGTGTAAGTCAGTCTTGTCCCGTTTGTCTGTGGTCTGTCGGGGATAGATAAGACTGTGTCTAAGTGCCCATCTTTTCTGTGCTTTACCTCTTACCGTGTAATCTACCCGTTTCTGCATCACCAATATTATATCCTCCTCCGGAGGTCTTGAGAACTGTACCCCTTGTGTCGTTGCATTAATCCCAGCCGTTGTGTCCTTTCCTTAATTGATTTAGCGTAGCGCGATTCGGCCAACGTTCGAGTGTAATCGGGTAAACTGTGCGAACACGGCGGCCATTCCGCTCGGTCAAGCAACATCTAAGTCGTGTTCGTAACAATATATATACACACAGTCATACCCCGTTTTACGCCATTTCGACCTTCGTCAAATCCGACTTTAAGCCACTCTTCTGGAGTAAATTTCAGTTCAGCGAACGTCATTATGCGCGACTTTACGTCACTCCTACGGACGTGAAAAAAAAAACAATTTAAACAATTGGATGTTTTAAGGTTTCAACGATCGTTGATCGTTGTTTTCACGTTGATGTTTTAACGATCGAAACAATTTAAAATACAATAAAAAGCACATTAAAAATATTTTTAAAATGTACGTACAGTATACGTACGCGTAGCTGCTGGTTCTCATTCAAAACAAAGGCGACGCCATATGCATTTTGCCCTGTGCTGCGGTCACGTGCTTGCTTTGCCTTTCGCTGGTATTTTTGTGATTATTCCTTTACTGTGTAAAGGTTCCTTTTCTGTGTAAAACAACCAACGTAACGTGGCAACGGCGAAACATGACGATGCCGGCTCCGACGTACAGTATACGTTTGTATATATATATAGGCAGGACCCAGTACCTCCAATGATGGGGGCTCATAGTGCGAGAGGACTGGGGGGGGGGGGGGGGGGTGATAGTGGGAGATAGTATCCGATGTACTACTGTGTTCAAAAAGTATCCGACCTTTATTTTTCGTGCGTAAAAAAGAAGAAGCTAGGGAGGCATTGATTGGTGCACGTATGTAGGCGATCCTAATGCACACGCGTGAATTTTTTCCCACCTGCAGAAGCTGTCATTCGACGGCAGACCACCGATGAGTGAGGACATGTAAGTGAGCGCCGTCGGATTTTCGTTTTTGACAAAATGACGGATAAACTTGAACAACGCTACTGCATCAAATTTTGTGTAAAGCTTGGCGATTCCCAAGTGGAAACGATCCGCAAGATTCAACACCGTTCATTCCATTATGAAGGAGGATTTGGGCTTCAGGAGAATCTCAGCGAAGTTCGTACCAAAGCTGCTAACGATTGAGCAGAAGCAACTCCGTTTGGAGATCGCACAGGACATGCTGGAGACTGTGAACAGCGATCCCAGCTTCCTCAACACAGTGATCACTGGCGATGAGTCCTGGGTTTATGGGTACGACCCAGAAACCAAGTTGCAGTCATCACAATGGAAGCATCCAACATCCCCGAGGCCAAAAAACACAAAATTTGATGCAGTAGCGTTGTTCAAGTTTTTCCGTCATTTTGTCAAAAACGAAAATCCAACGGCGCTCACTTACATGTCATCACTCATCGGCGGTCTGCCGTCGAATGACAGCTTCTGCAGGTGGGAAAAAATTCACGCGTGTGCATTAGGATCGCCTACATACGTGCACCAATCAACGCCTCCCTAGCTACTTTTTTTTTACGCACAAAAAATAAAGGTCGGATACTTTTTGAACACACTACGTAGAGGGATGGTAGCTCTACCATCCCTCACATTGGGGCAAAGGAGCAGTAGATTTATGGGGTTTGGCAGTGTGAACTAGCCGAGGGCGGGCTAGGATATTGTTAGGGATTTAGAAGGATGACAATAGGAGACCGAGATTTAAGTAGGGACATTGATACAGGTAGAGGGGACGTAGTCAGATTAGAAGGATGTTAATGACGAGGGAAGTGCTGAGTATAAGGGAAGACAGGGAAAGCACAAGTATTAGAGGGAAGTAGTTAGTTAGATGATGCTGTGTGTGTGTAATTGTGGGTGCCTCTTGGGCTTGGTAAAATGAGGCATTGGTTGAGAATGGTTGTGTGTGTGAGAATCTGGTTATCCTTGAACTTGGTGATATGAGGCAATGGTCTGGGATGACTGGAGAAAGTGTATGAGTGGTGTATTGAGGATATGTGTAATGGTGTTGAGTGATTGACTTGCATGGGGTGCAAGTGGATAAATTGAGAGAATACTTGGTGTGTGGGAATAAATGGTGTGTGGAGTGAGTGGTGTGGAATGAGTGGTGTGGAGTGCATGGTGCGAAGGAGTGGTTGGGGGAGGATGGACCCCTTCACGAATACCCGGGGAGGGTAGTTTAAAGTTAGGTAGAGGGAGTAGGTAAATTGTTTGGAAATTGACATCTGTGGTGCAGGGAGTAGCAAGAAGTGCTTGGTTGGGTGCATGAGTATGTGGAATGGCCCGACCGATAGAAACTAACGGAGGGACTCCCGACGGGGAGCGGCAAAGATTCAGGGCGAAGCCGCAGCCTCCTCCAGTTATTTACTCTAGTTTTATGAATTACGGTGTTTGTCTTCATTTTAAGGCATTTTTAAGACATTACACCCGGTTTACGTCAAAAACCGAGTTACGTCACGGCTTATGGAACCAATTAATGACGTAGGCCGGGGTATTACTGTATATATATATATATATATATATATATATACACTTCAGTTGAACTTGGGGACGACTAAGAAAAAGACCTTTGTTGGTCGAAAGCTTGTCGACAATTAAAGATCGATGTCCTGAAGCTACGTCCGCGTCTGATTTAATCTCCCGATTATTTATTTAATGCAAATGAGACGCCCTGCTCGTACTGTGGAGTTTCTACTATTTCTCACAGATATATATATATATATATGCACTTACGTGGTGAAAGTGCAAACGTGAAGTCTTCTTCTTCTTCCTCCATAGATTAGCCATCACAACTATGCTGAGGAAATGGAAAGCCCCGGTTTTTTTTCCCTGCAAATACGCAAACACAGGGACGAGGAGACCTCAGTGTTTTTTGGCAAGCCCCGCTGTACCTAATACGTACCCAAGCAGTTTGATTTAATAAAAATAAGAAGAGTCTGAGAAATTATTTTTATTTTGCTCTTCCTCTTGGTGTGTTGTTGTATATTATTCACAATTCAGCATCTAAAAGTCTGTGATTAATATCTCATTAACAATCTCCGAGCACCCCGAGTGTAAAGCTAGGCCGGTATTTATACATCGCCTAATTTTCTTTTTTTTCCCCATTGACAACAAAACCGTTTATTTTGCCATTACACAAACACTGGAATATCCATCGACGACTTCGTTCAAAGTTTGTCCACCGAGGACACGATCGTATCGATCTACACATGTTCAGCTCGAGCTCGATACACTGAATTGTATGAACCGCATATATTAAACGACATTAAATAATAATATACTTTATATTGATACAATTCTGAACAAATGATTGGATTAAAATTTTTGTTCAAGATTCAAAAAGACGTTTTGTTCGAACAGTTCGATTATCGAGTGATTATTACACGACGCGTTGTCTTCAAATACAAGCGCAGTCAGTCACTTATAAACCAAGAGAAACTGAATTAACGATTTCAGCGTTTTCTGGAATCTTTTTAACCCTTTCCCTCCTTCGATCCCTCTGCTGGGCCACGAATTTACTGATCACGCTTCCCGAGGGCCACGAATTTTATGATCACGCCTCCCGAGGGCCACGAATTATATGATCACCCCTCCCGATGGCCACGAATTTTATGATCACCTCTCCTGAGGGCCACGAATTTTACGATCACCCCTCCCGATGGCCACGAATTTAATGATCACGCCTCCCGAGTCATGTCCGTTCGATCAAAACCTCCGATTTTAAATGATTCCATCACCGAATCACAAATCAAGAGAAATTTTCGAACTTTGAACGAAACATAATTTTGCGTTTTCTTTGTTTTTTAAAAATAAAACTTTTCACTTTTTCATCAAAAACGTTGCAGGTATTCATCGTTTACCTTCGTTTAACCGAGTTGGAAAGTTAGAGCACATCGTCCATCTATAATCACGAAACTGTCATTATAATATATTATATTATTATACGAAGTATAATTCTATACTACGTATTCTCTTAGCTCGTGTTACGTCAAAATGTCGCTATTACAAAAGCTCGTGTTACGTCATAATGTCGCTAATACAAATTACATTTAACAAGATGATCGTTATGTTTAACCCGTAACGCCGCGACTCCTATAATTATCGACGGATCATTGCGCATTGCCCATCATACTGCGTACACCTACACCTGTACCACAGGTTATACAGACACCGCAATGGTGACGTCACAATAAATGCACGAGGTCACCCTTTGTGCATTTGTTTTATCTGTGTGTGTAGAATCCATGACAAGAAGAAGAAGAAGAAGAAGAGGAGGAAAAAAGATAAAAACTCGTCATTCAAAATCACTTTATTTATATTAATATCTCTGAGTTTTAAAAAACAAAGTACAAGATGAAGCGCGGGGAATCCCCGGTACACCACAGGTGGCGCGAAAGAGCAGCGTCGTTGACAAGTATACAGTTTACGAGAAACGTTCAAAAAGTTCTCGAAACGAGAAGGTACTCACAAATCCTTGGCGTGTAATATAAATAGTTATGGAGTGAAGAATAAAAAGGAATCCTTGGAGTGTCTTGGATCATTGGATCCTTGGAGTATCTTGGATCATGGAATCCTTGGAAGTATCTTGGATCAAGGAGTATCTCGTTCGGAGAATGTTTCGATCGATTCTCGAACGTTCGCTTCACTTTGCGCTCTCATCGATTCGCTGTACACGTCAAAATAATATAATAATGCTTGTGACGTCATTTGAGAGTCCAACAACGCGTCGCCAAAGGACAGGTGATTCAATAATACATTATATACAGTGGAGGTTCTTACCAAACGCCCATGAGGTCATGTTGCTCAATTGTATAGATTATCATTTGCGCTTCTATACAATCGTCACCATCGCGTTAAACTTTTGTACGAACCTTGTGTCCTTGTGTTTAAATAGCAGCGTTTTGAACCTTCATAATTGAATAGAAAACCCACCGTTTACCCCGCTTCCCCAACGAATCCCCTATGCCCACCGTTTACCCGCGCCCCAACCGTTTACCCCGCTCTCCCAACGGACCCCTTCTCCCACCGTTTACCCGCGCCCCTGCCGGACCCCCCCGCCCCCAACCGGTACCCGTCCTCCCAACCGTTTACCTGCTCCCCCACCTAATCACCTCTCCCCCAATGTTAAATGCCCGTTTATCAGATATCGACCATCTTAGTTCATGATATTTAATCATATACTGTATATTGACCGTTTTTTGAGAAATTGACCGTTTCCTTTGCCCGTCGTTTCAAAATGGCCACGTTTATCCTAAAGTTGTGCAAAGTGCGCGTTTCATCATTTGATCTCGAACCCGCGGCCATATTTAGGGAACACCTCGTACAGGTGGCACTTTGTCCTGTTCTGTGGCGGAAACGAGGCGATACCTTAATTATCCAGCCAATCGATGGGACTGTGTTAATTATCGAGCGAATCGATGGGACTGTGTTAATTATCGAGCCAATCGATGGGACTGTGTTAATTATCGAGCCAAGCGATGCTACTGTGTTAATTATCGAGCCAATCAATGGGACTGCGTTAATTTTCGAGCCAATCGATGGGACTGTGTTAATTTTCGAGCCAATCGATGGGACTGCGTTAATTATGGAGTCATTCGATAGGACTGTGTTAATTATGGAGCCAATCGATGGGACTGTTTATTATGGAGCCAATCGATGGGACTGTTTATTATGGAGCCAATCGATGGGACTGTTAATTATCGAGCCAATCGATGGGACTGTGTTAATTATCGAGCCAATCGATTTGACTGTGTTAATTGTCGAGCCAAGTGATGGGACTGTGTTAATTTTCGAGCCAATCGATGGGACTGTGTTAATTTTCGAGCCAATCGATGGGACTGTGTTAATTATCGAGCCAATTGATGGGACTGTGTTAATTATCTAGCCATTCGATGGGACTGTGTTAATTATCGAGCCAATTGATGGGACTGTGTTAAGTTATCGAGCCAAGCGATGGGACTGTGTTAATTATCGAGCCAATCAATGGGACTGTGTTAATTTTCGAGCCAATCGATGGGACTGTTAATTTTCGAGCCAATCGATGGGACTGCGTTAATTATGGAGTCATTCGATAGGACTGTATTAATTATGGAGCCAATCGATGGGACTGTGTTAATTGAGCCAATCGATGGGCCTGTTAATTATCGGGCCAATCAATGGGACTGTGTTGATTATCGAGCCAATCGATGGGACTGTGTTAATTATCGAGCCAATCGATAGGACTGTTAATTATCGAGCCAATCGATGGGACTGTGTTAGTTATCGAGCCAATCGATGGGACTGTGTTAATTATCGAGCCAATCGATGGGACTGTTAATTATCGAGCCAATCGATGGGACTGTGTTAATTATCGAGCCAATCGATGGGACTATTAATTATCGAGGCAATCGATGAGACTGTGTTAATTATTATCGAGCCAATCGATGGGAATGCGTTAATTATCGGGCCAATCGATGGGACTGAGTTAATTATCGAGCCAATCGATGGGACTGTGTTAATTATCGAGCCAATTGATGGGACTGTGTTAATTATCGAGCCAATCGATGGGACTGTGTTAATTGTCGAGCCAATCGATGGGACTGTGTTAATTATCGAGCCAATCGATGGGACTGTGTTAATTGTCGAGCCAATCGATGTGACTGTTAATTATTATCGAGCCAATCGATGGGAATGCGTTAATTATCGGGCCAATCGATGGGACTGAGTTAATTGTCGAGCCAATCAATGGGACAGTTAATTAATCGAGCAAATCAATGGGACTGAGTTAATTAATCGAGCGAATCAATGGGACTGTGTTAATTATCGAGCCAATCGATGGGACTGTGTTAATTATCGAGCCAATCGATGGGACTGTGTTAATTATCGAGCCAATCGATGGGACTGAGTTAATTATAGGGCCAATCGATGGGACTGTTAATTGTCGGACCAATCGATGGTACCAAGTTAATTATCCAGCCAATCGATGGGGCTGAGTTAATTAATCCAGCCAATCGATGGGGCTGAGTTAATTATCCAGCCAATCGATGGGGCTTAGTTAATTAATCGAGCCAATCGATGGGACTGAGTTAATTATGGAGGCAATCGATGGGACTGTGTTAATTATCGAGCCAATCGATGGGACTGTTAATTAACGAGCCAATCGATGGGACTGTGTTAATTATCGAGCCACAAAATGGGACTGCGTTTATTATTGAGTCAATGGCTGCGACTTAGATAAAATATTACTTGGGACAGCCAATCGTTAATTGTTATTCACTTAATCGAGCCAATGGATGGGACTGAGTTAATTAATTCAGGCAATCGATGAGTGACGTCATTGATTAATCGAGGCAATCGATAAGTACTTTTGTCAATAGGTTCCCCCAACAGACTGAGTGCCGCATTGAAATGGAGATTATCAAAAAGGTAAACCAGTCATCTTTTGCCCTAATCGAATGTTAATCAAAGTGACGCACTTCGTACACCCGGTCCAGGCAGACAGATGGACACGTGACGTAGGCTAAATGGACACCATGGTACCAAGACTGTCCACCTGCAGGTCCAAATTGATCGACTCGCGGTGTGCTTTATGCATTCATGTGAAGCGGTATACTAGTTGTTTTTATACAGATTATTATCGAAGTGTAAAACGTGTTAAATATCAATAAAGATGCAGCATTGTCGATCCCCCATCCCCACCCCTCCCCCTCCCCTCCAGTTTCGATCCCACCTCCTCATCCTCCTCCTCATCCACCACCTCCTCCGTCGCCTCCACGGAACCCGTATCAGGCTCCACACTCCCTGTGTGTAGTGTAACTGTACCGTACTTATACATGCAGACATATGCTGTGTACATGCGGACATATACGTGCTGCACAGCCATGACATGGTCCGTAAACGTGCGAAAGGACGTACACGTACGTGGAGCGTACATACTGCGAGCCCGTGTTATTGCGCACGAATGAAGCGCACCCGGGTCACGGTCGCAGACAGAGTTCAGGACCCGACGGGAGACGCGACGTCCCTGGGGATGTACGGGCACTTCGTGCATGGCAGACGTGCGTGGAACCTGCACCGGTCTCTCACAACGTCAGACGCTGAGAGTGTCAGGGGTCCTTATGGGGACGTCACGGATAGGTCCCTCCGTGGTCACGGGGAAACGGGCCACTGTAGCTGATCGTGACGTCACCCGAGGCATGAAACGGGCCACTGAAGCTGATCGTGACGTCACCCGAAGCATCGGAGGCAGTTTGGAGGTGCGAATCCTCCGTGAAGCCGCAATGCGCTTTGAACCCGAGAGATGCTCCACAAGAGCAAAGGTGCCCCGGGGGCTTCACTTGGCATCGCCCGAGAGGCGCGGGAGCGTTCCGGGCAGTTGGCACATGACGCACGCGCACGGCACGGCTCCCCACTGGTGGAAAGCAGGCGGGAGCGGAGGGCCGGGCGCGGCCGCCTTGAGCAGGGCGTGCGCGGCGGGCGCGGAGACGCGCGGGTGCAGCGGCGCTATCGGGGCGGGCGGCAGAGCGTGGCCCGGCGGCGGAGCGTGCACGCCCGACAGGCCCAGCGCGGCCGGGTGCAGGGCGTGGGCCAGGCCGGCGTGGGCCAAGGGTGGACAGGGAGCCGCGTGGAAGGCCGACAGCGACGGGTGAGCCGCGGCGAGCGCAGCGGCCGCGGCGTGCGCGCTCCCGGCAGCTCCGGCCCCGGTGGCTCCGCCCCCGTACATCTCCCCCACGAGTCTCTTCATGTCCTCGAGCGAGCTGCTCAACATGAGGATGTAGTTCCGCGCGAGCAGGAGGGTCGCGATCTTGGAGAGTTTTCTGACCGAAGGTCCGTGCGCATACGGCATGACCTCGCGCAGTCCGTCCATGGCCACGTTGAGGTCGTGCATGCGCTTGCGCTCCCGGCTGTTGATCTTGAGGCGCAGTTGTTGGACGTCTTGATCGGACATGGCTCGTTTGTCCTTCGCCTTCGCCGAGGCTCCGCCGGCGTCTTCTTCCAGCAAAAGGTGTCCGCCGGTGTCCGAGTCTTCGACCGAATCGCCATCTCCGACGTGGGACCTTCGCCCTGCGGATTCTCGGCGTCCGAGGCCCGAAAGACCGGCCGGGGCCGCCCCACCGGAGGTGGTGGACGAGACGCGTCCCGAGATACCTGCGCCCCGAAGGTACACGCGCCGTAGGGTCTCCACGTCGTCCGGGGACGAGGCTCGACTGCACTCGGAACTTGCGTCGGAATCCATGGTCGCCTTGGGTCCTCTGACGTTCAACGTTCGTCTGGAAATAGGAAGACCGCCCACAATCAGAGACCAGACCTCAAGACCGAGGAGGCCGACAAATCCGAGGATGTATCAGGAAGACCTGGTGGAGCCACGTGTCCCGGTCCCTCCCGCCCGTTTGATTTTGCTCTCGCCGCCGCCTCCCGACTCGCGTCCTTTATAGGGGCCACGCTGGTCCGACTCGGACAAAGACGACCTCCCGTGGCAAACCAATGGCGCCTAGCTCGCCCCTTTGAACCTCGTCCCACTCTTCGCTCCTCCGCCCTTCTCACCCCCTCCCTTCCCTCCCGTGCGGACAAGACGGTGCGCGGGCTCCTTTCGCCCGGCGACCCTGCGCTCGCCATACGGACAAACGCCGCGGGGCCATACAGTGGCCCGGACAGCTCAATGGACGCCACTTGGAGCGCGGTCCGCTCCCATCTGGACCTGTCTCGGCGCGAAAACGGTGTCTCCGAACAACAGACTCGGTGAACAACACAGGGGGGCGCAGACAATCTCGGTGTACAACACAGGGCGGTGCAGACAATCTCGGTGTACAACACAGGGCGGCGCAGACAATATCGGTGTACAACACAGAGCGGCGCAGACAATCTCGGTGCACAACACAGGGCGGCGCAGACAATCTCGGTGCACAACACAGGGCGGCGCAGACAATATCGGTGTACAACACAGAGCGGCGCAGACAATATCGGTGTACAACACAAGGTGGCGCAGACAATCTCGGTATACGGCACAGACAATCTCGGTGTACACCACAGGGTGGCGCAGACAATTTAGACAACGAACCTACGTATCATGTGCGTACGACGTGTCTGCAATCGGCACGTCTTCTGTTAGTGTTACTACCTAATGAGACGCCACTTGTTCTCCAAAGTGAAAGTTCGGTTCCCTTTACCAAATCCCTCGATTACGTCACACTCGGTAGGCCTAGGCCTACTTAACGACACAAAACACTCGGTAGGCCTAGGCCTACTTAACCACACAAAACACTCGGTAGGCCTAGGCCTACTTAACCACACAAAACGTCCCGTTGATCCACTTCGCGCGCGTTTGTCAAAAAGTTTTCCTTTGCTCGAGGAAGTTGAAAACTTTCCAATCCAAGGACGTCACGAATGCAGGTTAGCCCTGGTTTTATTGATCCGACTGGTGTTTCCCGACGATGTAAAAGTTTTTTTTATCAAATACCTCGTTTACTCCACTCCGAGCGTTCATCATCGACGTGACGTAAAAACTTTGCTTACAATTTTCGCCGAAAATGACGCGAAAATGGATATTATCAGCGAAACCTTTAGCACGCACACCTTGGTCAGGCACAGCACGACGTACCACACATTTAAATGTTTATATATTACGTACGGAAACATTTTCCTCCCTTCCCCGAACATACTCCGACTTGTCGTTGTTCCCGTCTGAGTCTCAAACGGTTTTGTCCACTGTGTATACCGACATCCTTGTGATCTGTGTGTATGTGCGTTTTTCCTAATGTCCTTGTCTACGTGCGATACATGTACAAGTTCCTCCACGAGTCTCGCATCGCTGTACGAAGTGCTCACGATGAGTTTTTGCGACATTTTACGACAGGTTCCAACATTTTACGGCAGGTTCCACAACCATGGAAACTGTAACGTTGATCCACTCGTTCCCCGACATGATCAAGTGCAGGCAACAACAAAGGTTATCAGACTCTTTAGTTTGTAGTTTATCCGAACTATGGAAACGATTCGCGATTGTTTTCTCAATCACATTTCTGAGGTATAATACAGGTAAAGAAAAAAAAAAGTATATTTAATCACATCTTTTATGACTTACTTTCTTAATATAGGGATGAAGCACTCACCCTCCAAAATCAGAAATCCATAATCATCATAATACGTCTTACCCTAACAACCCTAACGCTAACCCTAACCCTAACCCTAACGTCTTACCCTGACCCTCCCCTCCCAAACCCCACTATATAACTCTAACTCTCACCCCTCCCAAACTCCTCGAAAAAACTCTAACCCTCCCCTCACAAACCCCACTATATCAGTCTAACCCTCACCCCTCCGAAACCCCACTATATCAGTCTAACCCTCACCCCTCCCAAACCCCACTATATCAGTCTAACCCTCACTCCTCTCAAACCCCACTATATCAGTCTAACCCTCACCCCTCTCAAACCCCACTATATCAGTCTAATCCTCACCCCTCTCAAACCCCACTATATCAGTCTAACCCTCACCCCTCCCAAACCCCACTATATCAGTCTAACCCTCACCCCTCCCAAACCCCACTATATCAGTCTAACCCTCACCCCTCTCAAACCCCACTATATCAGTCTAATCATCACCCCTCTCAAACCCCACTATATCAGTCTAACCCTCACCCCTCCGAAACCCCACTATATCAGTCTAACCCTCACCCCTCCAAAACCCCACTATATCAGTCTAACCCTCACTCCTCTCAAACCCCACTATATCAGTCTAACCCTCACCCCTCTCAAACCCCACTATATCAGTCTAATCCTCACCCCTCTCAAACCCCACTATATCAGTCTAACCCTCACCCCTCCCAAACCCCACTATATCAGTCTAACCCTCACCCCTCCCAAACCCCACTATATCAGTCTAACCCTCACCCCTCTCAAACCCCACTATATCAGTCTAACCCTCACCCCTCTCAAACCCCACTATATCAGTCTAACCCTCACCCCTCTCAAACCCCACTATATCAGTCTAACCCTCACCCCTCCCAAACCCCACTATATCAGTCTAACCCTCACCCCTCTCAAACCCCACTATATCAGTCTAACCCTCACCCCTCTCAAACCCCACTATATCAGTCTAACCCTCACCCCTCCCAAACCCCACTACATCAGTCTAATCCTCACCCCTCCCAAACACCCCACACTATCAGTCTAACCCTCACCCCTCCCAAACCCCACGATAAAACTCTAACCCTCATCCCTCCCAAACCCCACGATAAAACTCCAACCATCACCCCTCCCAAACCCCACGATAAAACTGTAACCCTCACCCCTCCCAAACCCCACTATATCAGTATAACCCTCACCCCTCCCAAACCCCACTATAAAACTCTAACCCTCACCCCTCCGAAACCCCACCATATCAGTCTAACACTCACTCCTCCCAAACCCCACAATAAAACTCTAACCCTCACCCCTCCGAAACCCCACCATATCAGTCTAACCCTCACTCCTCCCAAACCCCACAATAAAACTCTAACCCTCACCCCTCCGAAACCCCACTATATCAGTCTAATCCTCACCCCTCCCAAACCCCACTATATCAGTCTAACCATCACCCCTCCCAAACCCCACTATATCAGTCTAATCCTCACCCCTCCGAAACCCCACCATATCAGTCTAACCCTCACTCCTCCGAAACCCCACCATATCAGTCTAACCCTCACTCCTCCGAAACCCCACCATATAAGTCTAACCCTCACCCCTCCCAAACCCCACAATAAAACTCTAACCCTCACCCCTCCGAAACCCCACTATATCAGTCTAATCCTCACCCCTCCCAAACCCCACTATATCAGTCTAACCATCACCCCTCCCAAACCCCACTATATCAGTCTAATCCTCACCCCTCCCAAACCCCACTATATCAGTCTAACCATCACCCCTCCCAAACCCCACTATATCAGTCTAATCCTCACCCCTCCCAAACCCCACTATATCAGTCTAACCATCACCCCTCCCAAACCCCACAATAAAACTCTAACCCTCACCCCTCCGAAACCCCACTATATCAGTCTAATCCTCACCCCTCCCAAACCCCACTATATCAGTCTAACCCTCACCCCTCCAAAACCCCACAATAAAACTCTAACCCTCACCCCTCCGAAACCCCACTATATCAGTCTAATCCTCACCCCTCCCAAACCCCACTATATCAGTCTAACCCTCACCCCTCCAAAACCCCACAATAAAACTCTAACCCTCACCCCTCCGAAACCCCACTATATCAGTCTAATCCTCACCCCTCCCAAACCCCACTATATCAGTCTAACCCTCACCCCTCCCAAACCCCACAATAAAACTCTAACCCTCACCCCTCCGAAACCCCACTATATCAGTCTAATCCTCACCCCTCCCAAACCCCACTATATCAGTCTAATCCTCACCCCTCCGAAACCCCACCATATCAGTCTAACCCTCACTCCTCCGAAACCCCACCATATCAGTCTAACCCTCACTCCTCCGAAACCCCACTATATCAGTCTAATCCTCACCCCTCCCAAACCCCACTATATCAGTCTAACCATCACCCCTCCCAAACCCCACTATATCAGTCTAATCCTCACCCCTCCCAAACCACACTATATCAGTCTAACCATCACCCCTCCCAAACCCCACTATATCAGTCTAATCCTCACCCCTCCGAAACCCCACCATATCAGTCTAACCCTCACTCCTCCGAAACCCCACCATATCAGTCTAACCCTCACTCCTCCGAAACCCCACCATATCAGTCTAACCCTCACCCCTCCCAAACCCCACAATAAAACTCTAACCCTCACCCCTCCGAAACCCCACTATATCAGTCTAATCCTCACCCCTCCCAAACCCCACTATATCAGTCTAACCATCACCCCTCCCAAACCCCACTATATCAGTCTAATCCTCACCCCTCCGAAACCCCACCATATCAGTCTAACCCTCACTCCTCCGAAACCCCACCATATCAGTCTAACCCTCACTCCTCCGAAACCCCACCATATCAGTCTAACCCTCACCCCTCCCAAACCCCACAATAAAACTCTAACCCTCACCCCTCCCAAACCCCACTATATCAGTCTAATCCTCACCCCTCCCAAACCCCACTATATCAGTCTAACCATCACCCCTCCCAAACCCCACTATATCAGTCTAATCCTCACCCCTCCCAAACCCCACTATATCAGTCTAACCATCACCCCTCCCAAACCCCACTATATCAGTCTAATCCTCACCCCTCCCAAACCCCACTATATCAGTCTAACCATCACCCCTCCCAAACCCCACTATATCAGTCTAACCAACACCCCTCCCAAACCCCACTATATCAGTCTAACCATCACCCCTCCCAAACCCCACTATATCAGTCTAACCCTCACCCCTCCCAAACCCCACTGTATCAGTCTAAACTAAGCTGTTTCACAATCCATTTCATCAAATATAAAAAGGTCATATTTATCACGAGCAGTTACCCAAAGAACATTCGTGCAATTGATGTAAAATGTGACTTCAAGTCCTCAAGTCCAGCCACCCTCACAAACCCCAACCACCGTCAAACCCAAGTATTTATTACGTCTGCACATTGGCCTTTTTTTGCTTTTGTTGGTCGCCATCAATGCTATTTACTTCCTGACTGTTTACACACTCGGTTTGATACATATACAGGGCCTTCAAAAGTATCCACACCCCAATTGACGTTTTCACACCTTGTTGCAGCCTGAATTTAAAATGGATTAAATTGAGTTTTTTTGTCACTGATCAACACATAATACTCCATAATGTCAAAGTGGAATTTTTTTTGGGATTTTTTTTTTTTTACAAAACAACTTAAAACGAAGTGCAGAAATATCTAATTTACTCAAGTATTCAACCTCCTGAGTCAATAATTCGAAGAAGTGACTTTGGTAGCGATTACAGCTTCGAGTCTTCTTGGACTTCTTCGAGTCTTCGATTACAGCTTCAGTCTTGCACATCAGGATTTGGAGAGTTCCTCCCATTCTTGCAGATTTATTCAAGCTCTGTCTAGTGGGAACGTCGGTGAACAGCAATCTTCAAGTCTTCCAACCTACGCCCCCCAACTTGAAGGCTTAAATCACATCCCCAGTCCCCCACTCACCTTCATTAACCCCCACCCACCACAACTCCGTAATTCCCGTGGTTTTAACTCCTTAAAGTGTGTTTCCACCATGTGGCGCTGTACGTCACGGCATGGATGTGATCCCACACGATCCGTAAAGAGAACGCATCCGATCCGTACAGTGAACGCATCCGATCCGTACAGAGAACGCATCCCATCCGTACAGCGACCGCATCCGATCCGTACAGAGAACGCATCCGATCGGAACAGAGAACGCATCCGATCCGTACAGAGACCGCATCCGATCCGTACAGAGACCGCATCCGATCCGTACAGAAAACGCATCCGATCCGTACAGAGAACGCATCCGATCCGTACAGAGAACGCATCCAATCCGTGCAGTGAACGCATCAGATCCGTAAAGAGAACGCATCCGATCCGTACAGAGAACGCATCCGATCCGTACAGAGAACGCATCCGATCCGAACAGAGAACACATCCGATCAGTACAGAGAACGCATCCGATCCGTACAGTGAACGCATCCGATCCGTACAGTGAACACGGCCAATCAGTACAGAGAACCCGCATGTTTGACGCTTCATGTTCGATATTCTTGGACAGGAATGCCACTGCTCAAAACATTGATGGGTTAAAAACGGCTCAAAACAATGATGGGTCAAAAACGGCTCAAAACAACGATGGGTCAAAAACTGCTCAAAACAACGATGGGTCAAAAACTGCTGAAAGCAATGATGGGTCAAAAACTGCTCAAAACAATGATGGGTCAAAAACGGCTCAAAACAATGATGGGTCGAAAACTGCTCAAAACAATGATGGGGCAAAAACTGTTCAAAACAACGATGGGTCAAAAACTGCTGAAAGCAATGATGGGTCAAAAACTGCTCAAAACAACGATGGGTCAAAAACTGCTCAAAACAACGATGGGTCAAAAACTGCTCAAAACAATGATGGGTCGAAAACTGCTCAAAACAATGATGGGGCAAAAACTGTTCAAAACAATGATGGGTCAAAAACTGCTCAAAACAACGATGGGTCAAAAATAGCTCAAAACAATGATGGGTCAAAAACTGCTCAAAACAATGATGGGTCAAAAACTGCTCAAAACAATGATGGGTCAAAAACTGCTGAAAGCAATGATGGGTCAAAAACTGCTCAAAACAATGATGGGTCAAAAACTGCTCAAAACAATGATGGGTCAAAAACTGCTCAAAACAATGATGGGTCACAAACTGCTCAAAACAATGATGGGTCAAAAACGGCTCAAAACAATGATGGGCGAAAAACTGCACAAAACAATGATGGGTGAAAAACTGCTCAAAACAATGATGGGTCAAAAACTGCTCAAAACAATGATGGATCAAAAACTGCTCAAAACAATGATGGGTCAAAAACTGCGCAAAACAATGATGGGTCAAAAAACTGCTCAAAACAATTATGGGTCAAAAACTGCTCAAAGCAATTATGGGTCAAAAACTGCTCAAAGCAATGATGGGTCAAAAACTGCTCAAAACAATGATGGGGTTAAAAACTGCTCAAAATAATGATGGGGTTAAAAACTGCTCAAAACAATGATGGGCCAAAAACTGCTCAAAACAATGATGGGCCAAAAACTGCTCAAAACAATGATGGGTCAAAAACTGCGCAAAACAATGATGGGTTAAAAACGGCTCAAAACAATGATGGGTCAAAAAACTGCTCAAAACAATGATGGGTCAAAAACTGCTTAAAACAACGATGGGTCAAAAACTGCTCAAAACAATGACGGATCAAAAACTGCTCAAAACAATGATGGGTGAAAAACTGCTCAAAACAATGATGGGTGAAAAACTGCTCAAAACAATGATGGGTGTAAAACTGCTCAAAACAATGATGGGTGAAAAACTGCTCAAAACAATGATGGATCAAAAACTGCTCAAAACAATGATGGGTCAAAAACCGCAAAACAATGATGGGTCAAAAAACTGCTCAAAACAATTATGGGTCAAAAACTGCTCAGAACAATGATGGTCAACAACTGCTCAAAACAATGATGGGGTTAAAAACTGCTCAAAACAATGATGGGGTTAAAAACTGCTCAAAACAATGATGGGCCAAAAACTGCTCAAAACAATGATGGGTCAAAAACTGCTCAAAACAATGATGGGTTAAAAACGGCACAAAACAACGATGGATCAAAAACTGCTCAAAACAATGATGGATCAAAAACTGCTCAAAACAACGATGGGCCAAAAACTGCTCAAAACAACGATGGGTCAAAAACTGCTCAAAACAACGATGGGTCAAAAACTGCTCAAAACAATGATGGGTGAAAAACTGCTCAAAACAATGATGGGTCAAAAACTGCTCAAAACAATGATGGATCAAAAACTGCTCAAAACAATGATGGGTCAAAAACTGCGCAAAACAATGATGGGTCAAAAAACTGCTCAAAACAATTATGGGTCAAAAACTGCTCAAAGCAATTATGGGTCAAAAACTGCTCAAAGCAATGATGGGTCAAAAACTGCTCAAAACAATGATGGGGTTAAAAACTGCTCAAAATAATGATGGGGTTAAAAACTGCTCAAAACAATGATGGGCCAAAAACTGCTCAAAACAATGATGGGCCAAAAACTGCTCAAAACAATGATGGGTCAAAAACTGCGCAAAACAATGATGGGTTAAAAACGGCTCAAAACAATGATGGGTCAAAAAACTGCTCAAAACAATGATGGGTCAAAAACTGCTTAAAACAACGATGGGTCAAAAACTGCTCAA
>NC_136265.1:117854754-118007254 GCF_964187855.1 Myxine glutinosa
CAAAGACGAGCCTTTTGGAGGGATCTTGACGGTATGCTGTGGTGATTTCCGTCAACGTGATTGGAGATAAGGGCCGAAATCACGTGTCACAGGAAAGTGATTTAGAACGCTGGAGAGGTGAGCCTTATGGCTTGCTGGCCCAAATAATCTCCCTGATGATGTCCAGCGTTCGCTTTAGTTCTATTCTCATATCTATTCAAACTGACATTGACCCAACGGGTCATGGGTCGTCTAGGGGTAGCATCATCATCATCATTGGTTGAGGGGTACCATCATTGGCTGAGGCGTAGCATCATTGGCTGAGGGGTAGCATCATTGGCTGAGGGGTAGCATCATTGGCTGAGGGGTAGCATCATTGGCTGAGGGGTAGCATCATTGGCTGAGGGGTAGCATCATTGGCTGAGGGGTAGCATCATTGGCTGAGGGGTAGCATCATTGGCTGAGGGGTAGCATCATTGGCTGAGGGGTAGCATCATTGGCTGAGGTGTAGCATCATTGGCTGAGGGGTCACATCATTGGCTGAGGGGCGACATCATTGGCTGAGGGGCGACATCATTGGCTGAGGGGCGGCATCATTGGCTGAGGGGCGGCATCATTGGCTGAGGGGCGGCATCATTGGCTGAGGGGCGACATCATTGGCTGAGGGGCGACATCATTGGCTGAGGGGCGACATCATTGGCTGAGGGGCGACATCATTGGCTAAGGGTCGACATCATTGGCTGAGGGGTGACATCATTGGCTGAGGGGCGACATCATTGGCTGAGGGGCGACATCATTGGCTGAGGGGCGACATCATTGGCTGAGGGGCGACATCATTGGCTGAGGGGCGACATCATTGGCTGAGGGGCGACATCATTGGCTGAGGGGCGACATCATTGGCTGAGGGGCGACATCATTGGCTGAGGGGCGACATCATTGGCTGAGGGGCGGCATCATTGGATGCGGGGTGGCATCATTGGATGCGGGGTGGCATCATTGGATGCGGGGTGGCATCATTGGCTGAGGGGCGACATCATTGGCTGAGGGGCGGCATCATTGGATGCGGGGTGGCATCATTGGATGCGGGGTGGCATCATTGGCTGAGGGGTAGCATCATTGGCTGAGGGGTAGCATCATTGGCTGAGGGGTAGCATCATTGGCTGAGGGGTCACATCATTGGCTGAGCTGTAGCATCATTGGCTGAGGGGTGGCATCATTGGCTGAGGTGTAGCATCATTGGCTGAGGGGTCATATCATTGGCTGAGGGGTAGCATCATTGGCTGAGTGGTCACATCATTGGCTGCGGGGTGGCATCATTGGCTGAGGGGTCTTCTCCTCACTGCTCATTACTAAAAACTGCTCTTCTATGTGAGGATTGATAAATAAAAGCAATTAGAACCAGTAAATTTAGTTTTATATGGCATTTTGCCTCTCTATTAGAAAGTGTGAGAAAATTATATATATTCGCCATAGGTTGACCTTTGACCCCCACTGTAACCATGGTAACCCCTTAATTATATATAATAACATTGACCCAACGGGTCATGGGTCGTCTAGTTACCTATAAAAATGTAATATCACAAACACAACAAATACATTTGTGCAAAATAATTGTTTGTATTATGATTGGTGTAAATCATGACAACACAGCAACTCAGGTACAGTCATTATTCTCAGCTAAAATAAGCCCGTTCCTCAGTAACGACACTTGGTGAGGCGAGCGCAGCGAGCCGAGCCAAGCTAGTATATATATATATTGTTGCGGATATGAGGACTGTATTTTTTTTATTGTGTGCTTTATTATTATTATTGTTTGTTCTGCGCCTCCTGCCTCCGGAGTTGTGTAAAGATAAAAAGGGCGTCTCGGTAATTATTCCATAAACACCACATTGCAGGACCCGATAAAACCCTTGTTCAGTAGTTTATATCTTATTATGTGTCTTAGGGTAAGGCTGTGTCTCCCATTAATTTAAATACCCCATTGCACCGAGTGAAATAAGAATAGGTCCCCTTTCATTTCATTTCAATGGCCAACTGCATTTTGGGCGGTTTTTCTTCAACCACCATTGGCCACGAGGCAGGGTTGGGGAAGAAAGGCGTGTCTCCACCTCGTCATAGAGGGGAGGAGTGAGCCAGCCCCGAACAACCAACCGAGCACGAGGGGTTTGGTTTGAGAGGGCAGAGGAAGAGCGTTTGGGGGAGGTTCGCAAAGGTTGAGGGGCGGGGCCTATATAACCCGCCGCGGGGGCGTTCCCCAAAGAGATGAGCTTTTTTACAGAGGAGAGACGAGTACAAAGGAAAGAGCTGGGTCGTCAGAGCAAGAGCGCGTAGAGAGGTCCATGACAAGAGCTGAGTTGGTCGTCAGGGGTGGTCAGTGGTTGCGTTGAGTGGTTGCGTTGGGTTGCGTTGGAGAAAGTGTGGTTGGACAAAAGAAAGAGAGAGGAGAGAACCCGTCACGCCGGACCCCCCACCAGCGCGTCGGCTCCGACCGTGATCCGACCCGTGATCCGACCCGTGATCCCGCGCACACGACAGGCTCGGTGGTATCAGCGGCCGTCGAGGTCCAGCCCGACGTCCCGTGGGGGATCAAGCTCCAGCCAGCTCCGTGCCGTCCTCCCCCCTCCAGCCACACACACCTCCTTCCAGCAATCCACTCTGCAATTCCCCGCGTGAGTCAGTGTCTTTGTTTGTTCTGTCCTGGGTAGTAAGTAAGCCTGTTAGATAAGCTAGTATTTTCCCTGTGTCTCTAAAAGCTTCTGTATATTATTTTCATATCTTTCCTTCTCCTTGGTTACTTTGAGCCTGTAAATAGTAATAAATAGTAATTGTATTTCAAACCTTTCTTTGCCTTCGTCTTCCTTTTCTTCACATCCGTGTCGTCTTAGTCTTTTCCCGATTGAATAGCGGTGGCGCGATACGGCCAACGTTTTGGGTGAATCGGGTTTTAGCCAGGGAATAACTGTTCGGCCGCGGTTACACCACCGCTCGGTAAAAATAACATCTGATCCGCGGACCGTAACAAATTGGTGGTCAGGAGTTGGGATTCGAACCTGGGACTAAATTTATTTAGCCCAAATTTTGGACACCAATTGTGTTATTACCGTAACAACTTGGTGTCGGGGAGTGAGATACGAGGCCCGAAGCGCGCTTAACGCGCTCAAAATTACGAACTGCTGGAAATTTGTGTTGTTTTAAAGCAAAACCCGAATTTTGAAATCGCGCCATGGCTGGTCAAGGCGACGGGATGCCGGTGGGAGAGATAGACGGGGTAGAACTAGAATCGACCCAGGACCTCAGGGAAATGTATATGGAGGATGTGGTTGAAGGGGTTCCAGGCGCGCAAAATGGCGCTCTCGCGCACGAGGTTACGGGCGCGCAAAATGGCGCCTCGCACATGGCTACGGCGACCGCGCCCGCGACCGTAGCAGCGCCACCGGTGGATTCGAACCTTTTTATGATACAAATGGGGGCCCTTATGGAGAGGCTAGAAGCCAAAATGGAACAAATGGGGAACCGGATGGATGCTCAGGGTGAGCAAATGGGGGCAATGAGGGACGAAGCGAGGGCTGATAGTGAGCGATTGGGGGGAGAAATGGGGGGCAAAATGGGAGAAATGGGGGGCAAAATGGGAGAAATGGGGGGGGGGAAATGGGAGAAATGGGGGGGAAAATGGGAGAAATGGGGGAACGGCTAGAAGCTAAATTTGAGGGGTTAGACAACGGGATAAAAGAGGTAAAGAATGGGTTAACGGGGGTGGAAAATAGAATGGCTGCCCAGGAGAATCAGTTAGAGGGGGTGAAAAATGGGTTAATGGGGTTAGAAAATAGGATGGAAGACAAATTGCGGGAAATAGGGGAGCAATCCGCCCGGGAAATCGAACAGATGGGGAACCAGATAGAGGAGGTGAAAATCGGGTTAGAAAGTAAATTGGATGCTCAGAGGGATGAATTGGGACAGATGAGGGTGGCATCTACAAAAGAGATGGAGGAGATGAAAGAGGAGATACGACGAGGTGTGAGTGAGGAGGTCTCGGGGGTACGCGAGGAGGTAAAGCGAGGCGAAAAGCGTATAGAGAAAGAGGTGAGGAATAATACGGCTAGGTTACAGGGGGGCATAGAGGGTCTGACGAAGGGAGTAGAACAGCTGACAGTGGGACAAAAGGAACTAGTGGACCAAGTGGAAAAGAACACGGCAATAATCGGGGGGTTAAAAGTGACACAAAAAGACATTAAAAACGAATTAATAGCGACACAGAAGGAATGTCAGATGGTACATGAGGGGTTGATGAAGAAGTTGGAGGAGGTGACAGAAGTAATGGAGACGAAGGACCGAGAGGTGAGGACGCACATAGAAACGGTTAAAGTGGCGTTAGAGGAAGAGATAGAGGGGGCGCACAGGGAGATGAAGGAGGTAAAGGAAAAATTAGAGGAGGTGGAAGAAGGGGTGAGTGAAATTAAGAAGAGACGGAGGGAAACTAAAAAGGAGATAAGGGAGGAAGTGATGGAGTATGTGCAAGGTCTGTGTTCAAATCATGATGATGTGCTCACTAACCAAATAAAGAGTTTGCAGGTGGCAGAGGAGGTGCGACGACGAGGTACCGAGGTGAGTGACGATATACGCGGAAATGCATATGGTGTGAGGGGAGATTCAGTCGGCTTGGGGGGTGGTGTAGACCCGGGTGTTCGTGAGGGACCAATGGTGAGATGTATGACTGGTCCGGAGTACATGGAAAGAGGAGGTGTGCAAGGAGGTCTGGCTATGGGGAGTGAGGGGAGTGAGGGGGGTGCTGGTGAGCAAGGGTGTGCGGGTATGGAGTGGGTAGCGGGTTGCGGCAGGGCGACCCAGGCATCGACACCACGGGGGGTAGTGTTTGGAGGGACGGGGGACGCGCGGGAGCCCCCCGGGAATAGCGTACTGTGGAAGCCCGAGCGGTTTGGTCCCGCGTTGATCCCGCAGGGAGTGACGCGCGGGGTCCGACCTTCGGGCGCCCACAAAGTCCCACTCGCGCCGTATGACGGCAAGAGTGATTTGAGGGCGTACCTGGCACAGTTTGAGTACGTGTGTAAAGGCAATGGTTGGAATCCGGACGAAGGTGGAGTACACCTGGTAGGGGTACTGCGCGGTGCGGCGGCGGAGGTGCTGACAGCTTTATCACCGGGTGCTCTCACCCTGCCAGCTCTCCGTGCGGCTTTAATTAACCGTTTCGGTATCGAACAGCAAAGCGAGCTTGTTAAAGCTCAACTTGCGCAGCGTAAACACAAGCCCCAGGAGACCATCGGGGAACTTGCTCACGATATTCGCCGCGCAGTAGGGATTGCACACGCGGACATGGCAGCGAGTTCCCAGGAAAGCCTGGCGCTGGATCACTTTATTCAGGCCCTTCCGGATCTGGAGCTCCGACAACAGCTCGCCATGTGGCGCCCGCAGACCATGAGTCAGGCGGCCGACGCTGCAGCCCGTTAGGAAGCAGCGAGGCCCCTGGCCCGGGGAGGCGAGCGCCACGCAGTGGCGGTGCGTCAGGTGGGGCCCGAGATGGGGGGCGGCCCCCTAAGGGGGCCCGCCCCCGACGGGGGCCCTGACCTGGAGAGCATGGTTCGGAGGCTGGTGGATCGGCGTCTAGCGGGACCTGGACCATGGCAGGCGGCTCCAGTGGTGGCCCCCGGTAGTCCCCGACAGAGTACCCCAATTCGGACATACAGGCGGGGGAATTTGGAATACCGGAGGCAAGCACCTTACCAGGTGAGGTGCTATAATTGTGCTCGGATGGGTCACCGTGCGTGGGAGTGTCGAGCTCCGCGCCGGGACGTTCCCCGCCAAATGATGCCCTCAACTCCGCCCGTATCGATCGGCCTAGCCGACCTCAGACACCCCCCCGCCAGGGCCCGGGAAACTAGAACGTGCCGGGCATGCAGGGCGGTGTTCGGCAGTAGGGGATGGGGAGAAGCCCTCGTTGACGCGACAGGTCATTCATTGTGGCCAAATTGGAACGGGTAGTTTGACAATTCGGTGCAAAATTGCCGGCGTGGGGGTAGACGCCGTGGTGGACACGGGAGCCAGCGCCACGATCATCAGCCCCGTGGTCCTTAATTCGAGTGCAGACGGCTGGGGTAAAATCCAGCGTCTGGAAAATCATAGCTTGCAGCTGGCTACCGGGGCAACGGCTCCGATCATAGGGCGTGGTTTTGTGACCCTCAAGTTGGGATCGGTAAAGCAAGAGATAGAGGTTTGGGTGGCGGAGGTGTGCGACCCGTGCTTAATAGGGTTGGATTTGTTGACTGCCGGCGGTTGTAAAATCGACTTGGGCCGGGGGATCCTGCAATGGGGGGTGGAAGAGCTACCATTGGAGGGTGTGAGCACGGCCGAGAGGGTGGAGCTGGAGGCTCCTGAGGCCGTGACCATCCCTCCGGGGGCCGAGGCCATAGTGCCGGCCCGATGGTCAGCCCGCCCGACATGGCAGGAATCCTGCGGCCTGGTCGAACCGGTGGCAGCGCGATCCATACCTGGTTTAATCGTGGGCCGCACCCTTGTAAAAACGGACGGGCCGGTAGTGGCCGTCCGAGTAATTAATATTAGCACAGAACCACGCACTATGGTAAGGGGCACGAAGATAGCTGGCTGCACCCCAGTTAGAGAAGTCGCGTCAGTGAGGGGCGAGAACGTCCAGCCGAGCCGGCCCCAGGGGGAGCCTTCAATAAATACTAGGAATTGGCCCGATCCCATTTGCGAGATGGTAAATCGTAGTAGCGTAGAGTTGGGAGGTACCCAGAGGGAGGCCTTACACAAACTGGTTGGGTCCCATTTGGACCTCTTCTCCTTGTCCACCGAGGATATTGGACGTACGGGCCTGGTGAAACATCAGATCCACACCGGTGAGGCCCGGCCTATTCGTCAGGCCGCCCGACGGCTCCCTTGGAGCAAGAGGGCGGAAGCTGACGAGCAGGTTGAAAAGATGCTCGACGCAGGCGTGATCGAGCCCTCGGGAAGTCCTTGGATGTCACCTGTTGTGCTGGTCAAAAAGAAGGATGGGACCACGCGGTTCTGCGTGGACTATCGCCAGCTAAACAACGTGACACTCAAGGACTCATATCCCCTGCCAAGGATTGATGACACCCTCGATGCCGTTGCGGACTCAAATTGGTTCACAACTTTGGACCTCAAGAGTGGGTATTGGCAGGTGGAGATGGATCGGACAGGTAAGGAGAAAACGGCATTTTCCACAGGTAAGGGGCTGTATCAGTTCACTGTGATGCCGTTTGGTTTGTGTAACGCCCCCCGCCACCTTTGAGAGATTAATGGAGCATGTGCTAGGCGGCATGCCATGGCAATCATGCCTGGTATACCTGGATGACGTCCTGGTACATGCCAAGACCTTCCCCCAGGCGTTAGCTAATTTGGACCAGGTGTTCGGGTGCCTCAGACAGGCAGGGTTAAAGCTGAACCCGAGTAAGTGCACTTTGTTTGCAAGAGAGGTGGCCTATCTAGATCACGTGATCGGCTGCGAGGGGGTAAAAACGGACCCAGACAAAATTAAAGCGGTAGAGGAGTGGCCCGCACCACGGACCATCAAGGAGGTGCGGGGATTTTTGGGACTCTGCTCCTACTACCGGCGCTTTGTGGCGAAATTTGTGGAGTTGGCCCGTCCCCTCCACCGGCTTACGGAGAAGGGGACACGATTTAATTGGACAAGGGAGTGCCACGAGGCCTTCCAAAAATTGAAGGGGTGTCTAACATCTGCACCCCTTCTAGCTTACCCCACTAGTAACGGGGCATTTACCCTGGACACGGATGCGAGCCAGGAAGGATTGGGCGCAGTTTTGTCTCAGACACAGGAGGGCGTGGAGAGAGTGATTGGTTACTATAGTCGGGCCTTAAGTAGGCCCGAGCGAAATTAATGTGTCACTCGCAAAGAGTTATTGGCTATGCTGGCTGCCATGAACCATTTCCACCCGTACCTGTACGGGCGGAAATTTTCGGTTCGAACTGACCATTCCTCCCTGCAATGGCTCCTGCGGTTCAAGGAACCGGAGGGCCAAATTGCAAGGTGGTTGGAAAAGTTGCAGCAGTACGATTTCAATGTGACCCATAGGGCCGGGAAGGCCCATGGTAATGCGGACGCACTCTCTCGGCGTCCTTGTCTGGGGGAAACTGCAAATTTTGTACGAGACACGAGGAGAGGGAGCAATTGGGCGATTCTGCCCCGATTCTCGTCGTCCGGGCAACCCGGGTGAGAGGGCCAATTTTGCCACTAACCGCGGACGAGGAATTTGGAGATTTGGCTTGGAGCACGGCCCAGCAGGAGGATCCTGTCCTGGGGCCGGTGTTCAATTGGGTCAAATTGGGGCAAAGACCAAAGGGGGAAGAGGTCACCCCCCTCGGGGCGCAAACAAAGGCGTATTGGGCTCAGTGGCAGACCCTGGAGTTGAAAGGCAACATCTTATATTGCAAGTGTGTGGAGGTTGCCTCTGATAGAACTTCCTGGCTGGTGATAGTCCCAGACAAATTCAAGAACGTCATCTTACAACAGGTGCATGGTACCCGCTCCGGCGGCCATTTGGGCAGGACAAAGACAATATCTTGGGTCCGCCGGAGGTTCTATTGGGTGAATATGGGGCGCGACATACAGGACTGGTGTCGGAGATGCGACGCCTGTTCTGCCAAAAAGGGACCAGCACGGAGGATGAGGGCCCCCCTTCAATTACATCAGGTGGGGGCCCCCCTTGAGCGGGTGGCTATGGATATTCTAGGACCGCTGCCCCGCACCCGCCAAGGTAATAAGTATATCCTCGTTGTAATGGACTATTTCACCAAGTGGCCGGAGGCCTACGCCCTCCCCAACCAAGAAGCCGGGGTTGTGGCGCAGGTCTTCGTAGAAGGATTTGTATGTCGGCACGGTATTCCACAGGAGCTGCACACCGATCAGGGACGAAATTTTGAGAGTCAATTATTAAAAGATGTGTGCAGACTCGTGTCAATTCGAAAAACCAGAACCACGCCCTTGCGGCCACAATCTGACGGGATGGTGGAAAGGTTCAATCGAACATTGATCCAACAACTGGCATTGTTCACCACCACCCGTCAGGATGACTGGGACGAACATCTCCCGTACCTGTTGATGGCCTACCGAACTAGCCAGCACGGGGCCACCGCATGCAGTCCAGCGTTGCTTATGTATGGGCGGGAGTTACGGGCTCCCGCCGACTTGCTATGCGGTCCCGTGCCAGACACCACGGATACACCGCCGAGGGAGGGTTACGCACGTCACCTGGAGGAAGGCATGGAGCGGGTCCATGTCTTCGCCCGCCGCCAGCTCCATCTGGCGGGGGCCAAGATGAAGCTCAGGTACGACGACCGGAGCCAGGGGAGTCAATACGCTCCGAGGATGAAGATTTGGTTCTTTAATCCCCGGAGGCGGAAGGGCAGGTGCCCAAAACTCACCTCCCCCTGGCAAGGCCCGGGAGTCGTCCTGTCGCAAATCTGTGACGTGGTCATTAAGATCAAAATGGGGCCACGGGCCCCCCCTCGGATCGTCCATGCCGACCGGATAAGACCTTATGCTGGCGAGCAGGCGCCCTCATGGATCGCCTCGGCTCTAGATGCCGTGGCAGGACCCAGTACCTCTTGCGACGGGGGCTCGTAGCGTCAGAGGACTGGGGGGATGGTAGTGAGAAATGCCCCGATGTGGTGGGATGGCAACTCTGGCATCCCTCACAGCGGGGGGCAAAGGAGCACTAGTTTATGGGGTTGATGGCAGTGAAAACTAGCCCGGGTGGGTTAGGATATATCGTGTGTAGGGATCTAGCGAAGATGACATTAGGTAACGTTAAGGTTAGTTAGTGACAAGGACACCTGTAGTGGGGACGCAGGTAGATCAGTGTGGATGATAATGACGTGGTATGTGCTTAGTTTAAAGGGAAGACGGGGAGCACTAAGTTAGCAGGGCAACAGGTAGTTCAGATGATGCCGTGTGAGTGTTGGAGGTGTATTCAAGTGTATTGAGCAGTGTGTGAGGATTGAACAGGTGTGATTGGCCAGGTGTGCAACTGAACAGGTGAATGGAGCAGTGTATGAGTGAGTGATAGTAATGGGTATTGTGCTGACCAAATGGTCCAGGAAGAGAAGGAGGGTGCAGGTGGCACCAGGTGTGATTGCACAGGTGTGCAACAACAGGTGTATGGAGAATGGTTGTGTGGAATACATGGAGTGTGGAATATCTGGAGTATTGGAATGGATGGTAGTGGAGTGAGTATGATGGAAACTATGGAGTGGAGTGGATGGTGCGAAGGTGTGAATGGGGGAAGGATGGACCCCCATCACGAATACCCGGGGCGGGTAGTGTAAGTGTTAGGTAGAGGGTATAGGTAAATTGTGGTTGGATATTGGCATCTGTGGTGCGTGGTGGAAGAATGGTATTTGGATGGGTGCATTAGTGTTGTGGAAATGGCTGGGCGTGTAGCCTGTTAGTGTGTGTAGTTGGTTTGGGCACTCCACCACTGTGAGGATGTCGGCCAGGTGAGGCTGCAGGTGGGCTCTGGGAGCCGGTAGAGTTGTTGTGGATGGGGCCCGAGGATCTGGAGGACGGACCCGGGTAGCCCAGTGCCAGAGGGCACCAAGGGGTGACAGAGCCAGGAGGGGCCTTCCCCAGTTAGTTAGGTTAGGGTGAGGAGCTAGGTAAGCTCGGGTGGCAACTACAGTGGTAGAGGTGTGCAGGTGGGTAGACCTGCTGGGAGAGCTACACGTCACAGCCCAGAAATTGTGCAAGGGCACCGGGAGATGAATCGGGGGAGTGAGACCCCAAATTGTGAAGCACCACAGTTTGGCCAATGGGAATTGGTTTTTAGAACCCATAGTGTAAGTTGGCCAATGGATTGGTAGGGAAAGACCCCGGGTAGAGTAAAGAGTGTTAAAGTCATTTAGAGGGTAGATAGGATGAAGGATCTCCTCGCACCATCTGCATCCACTCACCTGAGGTGACAGGTACTCCACACCATGCCAAGTTTTGATTATTTTTTATGTGCAAATGTTTTGGAATGTGAGACCCATCATGACGTGGGTGTGACATTGTGCTTTGTGTTCCATCTCTTCCTCCTTATGAGGATTGATGATGAATTGGTGATGGCAAATTTTGGATAGTGGGATTGTGAAGACGAATTTGGTATCAGGGAAATATGGGAAGACGTGACGGTAGCGCCGGATTGGTAATGTGTAGATTTTGTACATATGGGGTAAGGGCAAGGGTAGTGTAAGTGACAGGGGGGTGACGTACGGTAGGGACGAGCTTTCTCACTTCGCCCTCCGTACGCATTTCGCCTTGCATTGCCTTATTGATGTGTACCCTTGTGACCTTACCCCTCGCTCATTTGTCTTCCCCCTTTTGTCTCCCACATGACCTGTGCGCCATTGGGCGCCGAGGGGAGCGTGCGTGAGTCGGCCATTGTGCGCCCGGAATTCCCAGAACCAGCTGTCTGCATCGATGCACCACATTATGGACCACATGTCAGTGGCCGAGCACCACTTATGGACCCCATGGGTTGGGGCATGGCCTCTGCTGGAACCGGCCATGAAGGCCTGAAATCTTGCTGGCGGACCTTGGCCACAGGGCACCGATGCCCCACAGGTGAACCACACTAGTCGGCCTGGTGGGCCATAAATAAATAAAAGGGACACATTGGGTGCATTTTATTTTAATACATATAGGCCGCCAGCAAAGAAAATGACAACAACTGGAAGAAATAATAATAGCCAGCAGAGGGAGCCAAAGAGCAAGAGATCACCTGCAGGGTTAGGGGTTGTTGGTTTATTTTTATTGATGAACAATGTTGACTGCACCGATTGGTGCTTGGGGGTGTATTGGTGCGTTTTTGGGTGCTTTCATGGTGGGTCGATGCAGAGCAGACTGTCTCCCCCCCAGAAAGAACAATCACAGGTCCTGGGTTAGTCTTGTAAATAAAAGTAGTGTCAACTGTAAATAATGCTCCCCACCGTCAATGTATAGTTTGAAGACCATTCCGCAATTCGGTTAACTGTGGGCGTAAGTCTGTTAGGCAGGGTGCAATGGAGCAGCGGGACATATTTATTTATGTTTTAAAACTGTCGCACTCAGGGTCAGGTTAAAAGTAGAGGGAACTACACCTACGTGTCACACTAAATAAAAGTTGTAGGCCCGGGCCGTGCCTAAGAGGAGGAGGGTGCAGTGTTGCGGATATGAGGACTGTATTTTTTTTATTGTGTGCTTTATTATTATTATTGTTTATTCTGTGCCTCCTGCCTCCGGAGTTGTGTAAAGATAAAAAGGGCGTCTCGGTAGTTATTCCATAAACACCACATTGCAGGACCCGATAAAACCCTTGTTCAGTAGCTTATATCTTATTATGTGTCTTAGGGTAAGGCTGTGTCTCCCATTAATTTAAATACTCCATTGCACCGAGTGAAATAAGAATAGGTCCCCTTTCATTTCATTTCAATGGCCAACTGCATTTTGGGCGGTTTTTCTTCAACCACCATTGGCCACGAGGCAGGGTTGGGGAAGAAAGGCGTGTCTCCACCTCGTCATAGAGGGGAGGAGTTAGCCAGCCCCGAACAACCAACCGAGCACGAGGGGTTTGGTTTGAGAGGGCGGAGGAAGAGCATTTGGGGGAGGTTCGCAAAGGTTGAGGGGCGGGGCCTATATAACCCGCCGCGGGGGTGTTCCCCAGAGAGATGAGCTTTTACAGAGGAGAGACGAGTACAAAGGAAAGAGCTGGGTCGTCAGAGCAAGAGCGCGTAGAGACGTCCATGACAAGAGCTGAGTTGGTCGTCAGGGGTGGTCAGTGGTTGCGTTGAGTGGTTGCGTTGGGTTGCGTTGGAGAAAGAGTGGTTGGACAAAAGAAAGAGAGAGGAGAGAACCCGTCACGCCGGACCCCCCACCAGCGCGTCGGCTCCGACCGTGATCCGACCCGTGATCCGACCCGTGATCCCGCGCACACGACAGGCTCGGTGGTATCAGCGGCCGTCGAGGTCCAGCCCGACGTCCCGTGGGGGATCAAGCTCCAGCCAGCTCCGTGCCGTCCTCCCCCCTCCAGCCACACACACCTCCTTCCAGCAATCCACTCTGCAATTCCCCGCGTGAGTCAGTGTCTTTGTTTGTTCTGTCCTGGGTAGTAAGTAAGCCTGTTAGATAAGCTAGTATTTTCCCTGTGTCTCTAAAAGCTTCTGTATATTATTTTCGTATCTTTCCTTCTCATTGGTTACTTTGAGCCTGTAAATAGTAATAAATAGTAATTGTATTTCAAACCTTTCTTTGCCTTCGTCTTCCTTTTCTTCACATCCGTGTCGTCTTAGTCTTTTCCCGATTGAATAGCGGTGGCGCGATACGGCCAACGTTTTGGGTGAATCGGATTTTAGTCGGGGAATAACTGTTCGGCCGCGGTTACACCACCGCTCGGTAAAAATAACATCTGATCCGCGGACCGTAACAATATACAGGGTGAGTCAAAAGTAGCGCCCGATTTCTGTTTTCGAGTTATTTTCGAGCTATTTTTGAGTTTTCGAGTTTTCGAGGTTCACGAGTTATAAAGTGACCACTATATTCGTCGTGTGTATGTCTGTGTGTGTGTGTGTGTGTGTGTGTGTGTGTGTGTGTGTGTGTGTGTGTCTGTCCGCAGCATAACTACCCGATGATATCATCCGATCTTGATGAAACTTGGGTGGGAGGTTGATATCATGATCGAGTTGTGTCTTGCCTATCAATAATCAATTAATCGAAGTGGGCGTATCGTGCCCATTGTGGGTGGAGCCACGCCTGAAAAAGTTGTCTTTTTAGGGGGTAAATGAGTTCAAGCTACATCTTCTCGGAGGGATTTGGTTGAATCTGACAGGGGTTTCGATATTTGGTTCGGCCAATGTCATGTGTCTCACCCCACGGAGCTCGATTTTTCATTTTCTTTTCTTCATTTGAAAAAATAATTAATTAATTAATTAATTAATTAATTTTCATTTCATTTTTCACCGAATTTTCGGTATTGTGTCGATAACTAACCTCATAACTGATTATACATTATTTTCTATCTCATTTCAAGGTCAGTAACCTTCGTTTTGACATTTCCAGGCCTGGTCTGACCGTGCCTGTTTCGGTTATAGTCTGTCCTTTGTCATTGAATACTGCTCACTTGTGAACCATCGTCGTCTCCTGACTTGTAATTGTACACCGCTCCTTTCCCATGCCATCTCCAGGCATTGCAAAACGTCATTGCCGGGCACCGAAGGGGGCTCGGCAGTGACGCACGCTGAAAGGGAGTACTCAATTTTCTCTCTGGTTGTTTATTTGTTTGTTTGTTTTATTGCTTTCTTGTTTGTCCGGGCTATATCTCAGCCATCGTTTGAGCGAGGAAGCTGAAATTTTGGCCAATAGTGAGCAAGTACTTTGTCAAAAACGATATTTTTTTGTTTTTTATTAATCAATTAATTGAGGAGTTATTTAATGTTGAGCGATTAATTAAGTACTTACTTAATTAATTAAATTTACTTTCTCTTCTGACCATTAACTCAGGCACCTTTTACGTTAGGAAGCTGATATTTGGACATGCCAATGACCAGGTGATTTAGCTGCAAAGGCTATTTTTGATGTATTAATTAATCAATTAATCAATTAATCGATTCATTATTTAATTATTCGATTAATGACTAAAAATTTTTTTTTTAAAGTTACAGATACTGATGAAATGGTGGTGGTTTGTGTGTTCTATGACCGAATTGATTAATAATTTAATTTTTAATGATTATTATTTATTTATTTTCATTATTAATCATTTATTTATTTTCTTTCTCATTTGGCCAATATCTCAGGCACCTTTTGAGCTCAGAAGCTAATATTTGGACATGACAGTGACCTAGTGATGTGGCTATCAAGGATATTTTTGATTCATTGATTAATCATTTTATCGATTAATTATTTATTGATTAATCAATTAATTATTTAATTTTTTATTATGGACTTATTTAATTAAATTTCTAAAAGATACATCTTCGAATGAAGCACTAGTGGTTTAGTTATGCTATTAGCCAATTGATTAAGAAAACATTTTGTGATAATCTTTTATTGATTTTAATTACACAATTAATCAATCAATTATATTGTGCACCTCTCCCTCCCAATGCAGTCTCTATGAGCTGCACTGCGGTATTGCCAGGCGCCGTTGGCGCCCCGGCAATGCCGCGCTGAATGGTATTTAATTATTTGGCATGGGGGCGGTGTACTTTGAATGTATCTGCACTTGTTATTACTCCCGCCAGGGAGTAATGCATTCACTCGTGTCCGTGTGTGTGTGTGTGTGTGTGTGTTCGTGTGTTTGTGAACAAGATCTCTGGAAAAGTTCTGAACGGATTTGGATGAAAGTTGGTGAGATGATTGCCCTTGGGATAAGGAAGAATTGATTAGTTTTTGGTGAAGCTCAGGATATTATTTCCGATCCAGGAATTTTTTGAAGGATTTTTTTTACCATTCGAAGATAGGGCTCATTTTTTAAAAACATTATCTTCTATATATTCTATATTTAACATTATGATATGAAAATAGTTTTCATATTTGTTGTAAATGTAGTTTAAACTCGTGGTTATGCGTTAGAGCAGTGTATTTTTTTTTTTAGCAGCGTCGTCTTCAATGTTCATTTTTTTTTTCTTCAATAAAGACATATTCTGTCATTTTAAAACCACCAAAGTGTGTATTAGGTTTCCCAGTTTCATAAAATGTATCGTTTGATACGTATAATGCTTTAAAACTGTTTATTTTTTTTCTTACCTCAGAAGAGATATCAACATTTAGCTCAGCGAATGTCATTCGCCGTGTCAGTATTTGATGAACTTATAAAGACTTAGTTCCAGATTTGTCAATGGCTGAGGTATATTAACAAACGAATAAAACAGATTTGGCAAAATTCGAACTTTTTATATAAGTGTCGCATATTCACTCAGGGTTGAAAGAGGCTGAAGAAGAAGAAACCTCGCATGGGCTTCCCAGACCAAAAAATAATTCTGGCTCTGCGATTTTCAGGTTTATTTATCTATATCTCTACATATCTGGGCAGTGTCTATTGTCACTGAACTACTCCCTGAAACCTTTATTTCCATGGTTGTGAAGTGTTTTTAATAACGTGGTGGTGGTTTTGAATTACGTGGTGGTGAGGTATTTTGCATTATGTGGTGGTGAGGTGTAAAATGACCTGGTGGTGAGGTGTTTTAATTTCGTGGCTGTGAGGTGTTTTTAATTTCGTGTTTTGTGGCTGAGGTGTTTTTAATTTCGTGTTTTGTGGCTGTGAGGTGTTTTTAATCTTGTATATATATGTGTATATATATATATATATATATTGTTGTGGATATGAGGATTGTGTTTTTTTATTGTTTTTTTTATTATTATTGCTTTATTCTGGACCCTCCTTACTCCAGTTATGTATAAAGGTTGGTATGTATAAAGGTTATGTATAAAGTTTGCCAGGGCGTCCCATAATTAGGTCATAAACAATCACGTCAGCCAATCATAGATTTCCCCCTTGTTGATAGTTATATCTTTATTATGTGTATTAGGGTAAGGCCTTGTCTTCCATTAAGATGACACTCCATTGCACCAAGTGAAATAAGATAGATTCCCTTCATTCCCCATTCCCACTCCCAAAACTTCCATTGCCAAGCCTCAATTGCCAGCTACATCCCCTCCAAGCCTCCATTGCCAACTGCACTGGGCAGTTTGCCAGGTTTGCTACAGCTGTGGTTGTTGATTTCGCCCCAAAGCCGCCATTAAGCATGTGCTCAGCTCGGGGAAGAAGGGCGTGCCCGCCCATCGTCATCAAGGGTGGAGCCAGAGGGCCGTGCCGACCAATCAGGGCCGAGGCGAGCTGACCGATGGGCGTGTCCTGAAGGCCGGCGGCTTGATCGCCTGAGGTGCTATAAAAGCGCGTGCGCAAGCAAGGGAGTGGTGGAGTTGTTGAGTTGAGTGGTTGGACGTGGAGTTGTTGAGTTGAGTGGTTGGACAGGTAGTTGTTGAGTTGAGTGGTTGGACAGGGAGTGGTTGAGTTGAGTGGTTGGACCAGACGAGTCAGACGAGTCCTGGAGAAAGCACGCGACGTCCACGCAGCAGCAGCAGCAGCCACAGCAGCAACAGCGGCAGCTTCAACAGCAGCAACAGCGGCTGCTTCAGCAGCAGCCACAGCAGCTTCAGACACAGCAGCTTGGGGCCTTGGCGGCAGTTTTGAGCGGGGCCGCGAAGGAACGGCGGCTGCCAAACGCGCCGATCGTGCTGCAGTATCCGTGGACCTTCCTCTCCCTCCAGCCATTCACCTCCTGCCAGTTCTATCATCATTCCCCGCGTGAGTCTGTCCTTGTTTGTTCTGTCCTGGGTTAATTAAGACTGTAGGTAAGCTAGCGTTGCACTGTGTCTCTAATATGTTCTGTAAATTATTTTCTTATCTTTCCTTCTTCCTTGGTTACTTTTGAGCGTGTAAATAGTAGGAATAAATTTAGTAGTATTGCCAACCTTTTTGTCTTCTTCTTCTTCTTCTTCTTCTTCACATCCATGTCGCTTTTGTCTTTTCCATATTGAATATCTGTGGCGCGATCCGGCCAACGTTCGGGAATCGGGTTAGTCGGGGTAACTGTTCGGCCGCGGTGCCATCTGCTCGGCAAATCAACATCCTTATCCGCGGTCCGTAACAATATATATATATATATATATATATATATATATATATATATATTGTTACGGATTCGCCACTTCTGGTGCTGTGGTTTTCATCCACTTGAAACATTTCTGGTTCTATGTATTATTATTATGATTGTTTGAGGGAAATAGCCATTATTATTGTCAAAAGGTAAAAAGGTTAATGTTAAATGAAACAGGAAACCGGATTGGGAACCGGAAGACGACGAAGAAGAAGAGGAGAGAGAAAGGAAGGCGGGGCAAAAAGTCGGACAAGAAGCTGGTCGCTTCAAGCTCCGGAGCAAGCGTTGTCGAACGAAAGTCACGAGTGAACTTTGAGTTTCCTTGAAAGGAATTCCTGCGATAGGTGTTATCGCTGGGATTGATAAACCTGCGTGGTCAGGTTTGGCATTGGGATTCTGAAGAATCATCGCTGGGTCGGTGCGACTCAAGTATGAGCTGTCGGCCATTTTGACACTCGCGCTTTGCTCATCGCAAAAGGTCTTTGCTTTGCGTCAGCTTTTTTCCCCATTCAGACGTCTATCTGGGATGTGTGTGTGCAACGCGGAGCTTGAAGATTAATTTGCGGTTCGCCGACGGTGAACCATGAACGTTCATACCTGGAGGGCGCCTTTGGATTTCCCATTCCTCCGTGAGTTTGCCTTATGCGGTTTTGGACCACGTGACTCTTTGCGCCGCTTCGGCCGCCTACGCCTCTGTGCTGTTTTGGCGGAGTGACTGGGCCCGTCATCTGAACGGGGTTCGGGTTTCGATTCGATATCGCTCTGACGCTCGCTGGAGGGGATCACCTTTGAGCCATAGAGACATTGGGGAATGTTCTTTTTTCACTCACTTGGAGCACAGTGAATTATCTTATCCTAGCTGATGGTACCATCATAAGATGTGTTGATTTTACTTTTGATTGCTATTATTATTGTACCATTATTCTTGTGTGATTTTTAATCTAATATTTGTTTGTTGATAACCATTGGTGTGGTTTCCCTATTGATTTCTGACACAGAATAACATATTTTTCTGCCGTGGTTCCTCTCGGGGCTCGGAGGTACACCGTGACCAGGAGGTCGGGGAGGAGCCTGTAACAGAAATTGGGGGCTTGTCCGGGATAAAATACCCTGATAACATTCGTCCGGGATAGCATTCCTTAGCATTCCCAAAATTCCCAAATTTGAGAAAAAAAATTCAACATTCCCAAATTTTTCAAAAAAAAAAAAAATTGGAAAATTTTTTTGTGTGAAGGTTAACAGGTGTTAACTGATAGTCGCCATGGTGTTTGACGCAGGAAAGTTTGCGGCGTCCCCTAATGAGGCACAGTTCCAAGCATTAAAAAAATCGGAACTCTTGATATTGGCCAGACATTTTAACTTGGAGGTCCGTGTTAGTATGAAGAAGGCAGAGATGCAGACATTGGTGGTAGAATCTCTGGTGGGACAGGGAACATGGACAGAGGTAGCCTTGGATTGGTTACCCGAGGAAAAAGAAAATGTGGAGCTCCAGAAAACGGAGATGCAACTGCAGAGCCAGGAAAGGTTAAAAGCAGAGGAAAGGAGAGCTGCAAGAGAACTCGAGGAGAGAAGAGCAGAGGAAAGGAGAACTGAAAGGAAACTCGAAGAAAGAAGAGAAAAGGAAAGAGCAGAGGAGAGGAGAGCCGGAAGGGAGTTAAAGGAACGTGACATGGAGTGTCAGAAGGAAATTGAACTCAAGAAGTTGGAATTAATGAGAGAACGGGGAGAGGTAGCATCCATGCCGGCTAGTTCGCCAACTAGTCAGACACTTGGGATGTTGGTCGGCATGTGAGGCTGGTTCCACCCTTCAATGAAAAGGAGGTAGCCAAGTTTTTTTTACGCTTTGAGAAAGTGGCTCAAATGCTAAAGTGGCCTGTGGAATCCTGGACTATGTTAGTGCAAAGTGTTCTGGTGGGTAAAGCTCAAGATATATTTTCGGCTTTACCGATTGACCAATGTGCAGATGATGAGATAGTGAAGAAAACCATTCTCAAGGCCTATGAATTGGTCCCTGAAGCTTACCGGCAAAAATTCCAGAACGCCAGGAAGAGGGAGAGTGAGACCCATGTGGAGTTTGCCAGAATGAAAGAAACCATGTTTGATCGGTGGTGTGATTCGAAAGGGGTTGGGAAAGACTTCAAACTGTTGCGACAATTGATCTTGGTGGAGGAATTCAAACAGTGTGTCCAGGAGGACAATAAAGTACATCTGGAGGAAAAGAAGGTACCAGAGTTGTATGAGGCAGCAACCGTGGCAGATGACTATGCCTTGACACACAGGGTGGGGTTCCACAAACATGACTTCCCGCCGAGAGTTCGCCAGGGGAGTTATGGTACCTCCGGTGCGGAGCACGAAAATTCATGGGGGCGGCCTAGAGATGACTATGAGGACAACTCTGATACTGCCACTTTTAGGGATCAGAAGACCACAATTCCAAGACAGACTTATTTTCCCCTGGGGGGCTCGAGGTGGACCACGAGTTTTTCCTCCGGCCTACTTGCGCTTTTTGCAAAAAACTTGGACACGATGTCCCAATGTTATGCTCTGGAAAGGAAAAATCAGGAGCGGAGTCAGACTAGTACGACTCCGAATGCATTGGCAAATGTGAGAAATCGTCCTTGGAGGACAGAGCCTTGTGAGGGTTCCCATGCCAAAGTTACAGCATCACAGAACGACCTTGTGCAAGAGGGTTACAAACCATTTATTTCAGAGGGGTTGGTGTCACTGGATGAAGACTTAATGAACCAGAGGCCTGTTAGGATATTGAGGGACACAGGAGCACATCAATCTTTGATGCTTGAGGGCATTTTGCCATTGTCAGAGAAGACGGCAACTGGTGTCAGTGTTCGTTTACAGGGGGTTGGTGGCTATGTTAAAGCTCCACTTCATGTCATCCATTTGCAGTCTGATTTGGTGTCAGGACCGGTCACCGTAGGTTTACAAGCCACTCCTCCTGTGAAGGGAATCTCTTTTGTTATCGGGAGTGATTTGGCCGGTGGTCAAGTTTCTGGTAACCCGATGTTTGTTGAAAAGCCTAGTATGGAAAATAACACCGCACAGGTAGAGCAGGTAATTCCGGATATCTTTCCATCCTGAACCGCGACTCGTGCTATGGGTAGGAAGCACCCTGAAGAGAAGAGGAAGTACCCTGAAACTAAGTGTCAGCACACACAAGTCAGGGATGGAAGCAATGTTGGCAAGCTCTTTGTAGGTGGACTGAACTTTGACACAAGCGAAGATGTTCTGGACTCTATCTTTGGCAAATATGGACCACTCTTGGAAGTGCAGTTGATAAAAGACAGGGAGATGCAAAAGTCGAGAGGGTTTGGCTTTGTCACGTTTGAAAACACAAAGGATGCCAAAGATGCAGAAAAGGATTTGAATGGCAAGGATTTGGATGGACGGACCATAACAGTAGAGAAGGCAGGCCATAGGCGTCGAGGGGGCTACAGAGGAGGAAAACATGGACGTAGTTTCAGGGGGTGGCTATGGCTCCTGGGGTGGGAGTAGTAGTTTTGGTGGTGGCCGCAGTCGATATTACTATGGAGGCTCCCAGAGTTACGGCAGCTCCCGAAGGGATGATTATCAGGGTAGTGGCCGAGAAGGAGACCGCTATTCACGTGACTACAGCGACAAGCGGTCCAACCGTGATTATTATGAAAGATAGGAAGAGTTGAAGCACTGAATGCTGCGGAGCAGCCGAGCCAAGATTCCTACATGGATTACCCGTGAATGCCACGTTCCTAAAAGCGTCCATGTAGTGAACTTTCCGACACGGATTAACCGTGAACTCCACGTTCCTAAAGGCGTCCATGTAGTGAATACTTCCAGGCCTCACCACCCAACCACCATGGAACCTGGCTCTCAGCTCGGCCTCCCGGAAAAAGTGCTATAGATTTGCTTGACTTTGGATTTTTGATCACAACCCCTTAGCCTTCATTCAAACGAAACTAAAAATAAAAATCAGAGGTTGATGAGAGGGAGTTTGGCTTTGCAGGAGTTCAACTGAGAAATTGGGCATGTAAAGGGCAGGGACAATGTCGTTGCTGATGCTTTGTCCAGAGTGAATTAACTTTGGAAATCTCTGTAGATTGTTTGAAGTTTTGTTGCTTTATTTTTGGGAATTGATGATTTGGGTGTGAGTTTACTTTTGCTTGTTGGGAGAGTTTTGCCTACAAAGAAAGTTTTCACTATGTTCAAACTTTCTTTCTTGAGGGGGGGGAAGTGTTATGGATTCGTCACTTCTGGTGTTGTGGTTTTCATCCACTTGAAACATTTCTGGTTCTATGGATTATTATTATGATTGTTTGAGGGAAATAGCCATTATTATTGTCAAAAGGTAAAAAGGTTAATGTTAAATTAAACAGGAAATCGGATTGGGAACTGGAAGACGAAGAAGAAGAGGAGAGAGAAAGGAAGGCGGGGCAAAAAGTCGGACAAGAAGCTGGTCGCTTCAAGCTCCGGAGCGAGCGTTGTCGAACGAAAGTCACGAGTGAACTTTGAGTTTCCTTGAAAGGAATTCCTGCGATAGGTGTTATCGCTGGGATTGATAAACCTGCGTGGTCAGGTTTGGCATTGGGATTCTGAAGAATCATCGCCGGGTCGGTGCGACTCAAGTACGAGCCGTCAGCCATTTTGACACTCGCGCTTTGCTCATCGCAAAAGGTCTTTGCTTCGCGTCAGCTTTTTACCCCATTCAGACGTCTATCTGGGATGTGTGTGTGCAACGCGGAGTTTGAAGATTAATTTGCAGTTCGCCGACGGTGAACCGTGAACGTTCATACCTGGAGGGCGCCTTTGGATTTCCATTCCTCCGTGAGTTTGCCTTACACGGTTTTGGACCACGTGACTCTTTGCGCCGCTTCGGCCGCCTACGCCTCTGTGCTGTTTTGGCGGAGTGACTGGGCCCGTCATCTGAACGGGGTTTGGGTTTCGATTTGATAACGCTCTGACGCTCGCTGGAGGGGATCACCTTTGAGCCATAGAGACATTGGGGAATGTTCTTTTTTCACTCACTTGGAGCACAGTGAGTTATCTTATCCTAGCTGATGGTACCATCATAAGATGTGTTGATGGTACTTTTGATTGCTATTATTATTGTACCGTTATTCTTGTGTGATTTTTAATATAATATTTGTTTTGTTGATAACCATTGGTGTGGTTTCCCTATTGTTTTCTGACACAGAATAACATATCTTTCTGCCGTGGCTCCTCTTGGGGCTCGGAGGTACACCGTGACCAGGGGGTCGGGGAGGAGCCCGTAACAATATATATATATATATATATATATATATATATATATATATATATATATACAGACTTGGCATTTAATATGGAATATTTTTTTTGTGGGGTTGAACTTACTTTTCAAGATGTCTTAGAACCAAAAGTTCATTGGAATTATGTTGAAATTATTCTAGATTTTGTTAATGTGACCTTTAAAAGAAACAAAAACCACATTTGACATTTCGAAACAAATAAATTGATCCGTGAAAGTGATGTAAACTGATATCGAACTCAATTCATGGACAGTACTGTGTTAAACTGCTGTACGTTTTCCAGAAGTATCTCTTTATTTTGCACATTAGCCAAAATATTTTTTATAACAAAAACAAAAGTTAAATTACGACTGGGATTACGGACAGTAAAATTACAGTTCAGTACTTCGTGTAACCCCCACGTGCATTCAGGAGAGCACGTACACGTTGAGGCATGCTGATCACACGATTTGCCAAGGTTTGGACAGGAATCACTTGCCATGCAGTGACAATAGCCTGCTGCAATTCACGCAAAGAGGTCGGCTGCTGGTCCAATTGGTCGATTTGACACGTTAATTCTGCCCACAAGTTCTCTATCGGATTCATATCCGGGGACATGGCAGGCCACTCCATATGCTCTACACCACGGTCAGCAAGAAAGTGTTGGATCATGCGAGCACGATGAGGCCGTGCATTGTCATCTTGGAAGACAAAGTTTCCTCGAAAGGCTGCACGAGCAAATGGAAGCAATGTTTCTTCCAGAATGGCCCTGTGCTTGAACTGGTTCAGGTTTCCATTCAGAACAACGAGGTCAGTTTTGCCCCCTGCATGAAAAGCAGCCCAAACGGTCACCCCACCACCTCCAGCTTGGACTCTTGGCACTATACAATCTTTGTTGTAGGCTTCATGCACTTGTCTGCACACTCGGACGTGACCATCTTGACGATAGACCAGAAATCTAGACTCGTCACTGAAGATCACGTGATTCCAGTGTCCTGGCTGCCATTGACGGTGCTTTCTGGCCCACTGCAATCGGCGCTGGCGGTGTTGTCTGGTCAGGCGTGGCTTTCTCAGGGGACGCCTCACACGATAGCCTGCTTGAACCAGTCGTTGGTTGACTAGCCTTCTGGATACAGGCACATTTGTCAGTTTCTGCCACTCAGCCCTAAGCCGATTAGCTGACTTGGTACGGCCATTGCGGACTAACCGGTGCAGCTGGCGATCATCCCTCCTTGTGGTTCTGCGGGGACATCCTGGTCTCGGTATTGGAGTAGGGACACCCCACTGAGCATTTCGTTTCAGGATCTTTGACACCTGACCTTGAGTGATGGCATACTGCCGAGCAATATCACGCTGTTTCATGCCGTAATTTCGTAAAGCCACCACTCCATGACAAACAGCATTGTCGAGTTGACGGACCATCTCCAGAGGAAGCGGCAATAACTTTTGGAGACGTGCAGCAGTTGTTTTCCACTAATACAGAACGCAACAACCCTTGTATACCCGACTGTGAAGCCAATCATCAAATGCACCTGTCCGTACATTTTGCTATGCCACCTTAGATATAATCCTGTTGTTGACTTTTTGCTGCGACAGACAATCAGTGACATGGTTCTTTTAACAAATAAATCACCAAAGTGTAAAAGAAACTCACTGGATTGATATACTGAGTTAAGAAAGTAAACCCAAGTCAAGAAAAAAAAAAATTCCATATTAAATGCCAAGTCTGTATATATATATACACACACATATCTGTGCAGTGTCTGTCTTGTGTTGTCTTGTCTTGTGTTGTCACTGAACTATTCCCTCAACCTTTTGTGAAATCGTACTATTCCATCTTGACCCACGGCGGGAGTATGCGCTCTTTTGAGTGGCGTTCTAGTTATTATTATTATTATTATTATTATTATTATTATTATTATTATTATTATTATTATTATAGTATTGCCCACTGCAATATATGTGATTAATTGTAATTATACGTAGTACCTGGCTATATTTTTCTAAACGCTAAATGCCTTGCGCACTAGGTGCGGGTACCTGTGCTTGTACATTATAAATGAGGTGATTAAAAGGGGATTTGATTGTGATTCCAAGATAATGAAAGTAACAAACAAAATAAGTGCAGAGAGTATTGTCACGCAACTCCGATTAACATCAAAGTTGCAGATGCCGATTACGAGGCTGTAAACTCCCGAGGCGAAAACTCAATAGCGGATTCCAAATCAAAGCGCGCAGGATGGTGGGACACAGCGAAAGCCCTGCAACCTTACCGATTAAAATCAAACACCCAGGAAACTGCGTTCAGATATATACAGAAAATAATATAAGGATTTATAAAATAAACGCAAGACAGGAAAAAGCACGTGCCAGTAATGAACTATTCTAAATCGGGATCCCGCACACCAGATATCAAAAACGAGACGGGGGGGATATGAATACCAAAGAAACATGTCTGTTATGTCAAGTGTACACGCGGAGCTCGGCTTATCTGTCTCGTCGTTGGCTTCAGCTGCTGTCCACCACGGCCCCGATGCACCCACGAGGCCTTGCTCCAAGCTCCAATCCTCTCGCCGCCCACGAGGTCGGTGCACCAAGCTCCAAGGCACCCAACACAGGCCAGCGGCTTCACCCAAGATCGATCCCCACACGAAGCACGAAAAGACAGGAACGGGGAGAACGCAGGTGTGACTGCACGTCTCGTCCTTCCAACTCGCTCCGGGACTGGTCTCGCCTGCACTCGGTTCAGCGCACCTCCGAACTGCTCTCCTCTCTACTCACACCGGGACTGCCGAAAATGGCGTCCGACCCTCGATAATATCCCTGGCCGATGACGTCACATTGGCGCACTCCTCAGCCTATCAGAGCCGCTCCCGGCTCGTCCAGGTCACGCCCTCTGCGTCACTGCCGCTCTCTTCACTCCCGCTCCCGTCCCCCGACTCCGTGGTCACCGGTCATAGCATGTGCTATGCGAGGTTCGGAGGCCCTGCGGAAGTGTAAACGGTGGCGGCCGATTGTGTTGGTGTTCCAGCCCGATTTCTCGTCTATTCTCTTCCAAAGTCATGTCAAAGGGGAGGAATTATTTAATGTTGCACTAGGGACCTAACTAAGTGTTTATGTGGTTTGCAGTGCCATAATGGACAAAGGTTTGACTACTAGGTGAGACTCACAGGGGCGTTATCTTTTAATCCCTATCTAACTATCACACGAATCTCCTGGTAGATCCATAATTATACATCTTACCCCGACAAACGCCTAAACATGAAGAACTTATGACAGGTAGATTCCCTATCGCGACAGTCGAATACCTACCTATACAGATCTACCTAGCTCTAGATTTTGCTCTAACCCCAGACATAATAGTATTTTCGGCAGAATGGTGAGTGACAGGACCGAGGGTAGTGAGAGTAAAGAAGAGGATTATTTGAATGGTGTGTGTGTGTGTGTGTGTGTGTGTGTGTGTGTGTGTGTGTGTGTGTCTGTCTGTGTGTGTGTGTGTGTGTGTGTGTGTGTGTGTGTGTGTGTGTACCAAGGTCGTGGTCTTTCACTCAAATAGTAATACATACAGGTAATGGTTCCTTCGGAAATGTATTCGTGGCAGAAACAGTTCACAGTTCCCTCTGCCAATGAAGGTGGATGAGGTTGTGTTTTCACCCCTGTCTCTCTGTTTGTCTGTTTGTCTGTCCGTGAACAGAATATGTCAAAAAGTTATGGACGGATTTGGATGAAACTTGCTGTTGTAGACATTTGTGGCAGACAGCAGGGTTGGGTCCATGCATCTATCGAATGAGACAGACATTAGTGGCAGACAGCAGGGTTGGGTCCACCCATATATCGAATGAGATAGACATGAGTGGCAGACAGCAGGGTTGTGTCCAAGCATCTATCGAATGAGACAGACATTAGTGGCAGACACCAGGGTTGGGTCCATGCATCTATCGAATGAGACAGACATTAGCGGCAGACAGCAGGGTTGGGTCCAACCATCTATCGAATGAGACAGACATTAGTGGCAGACAGCAGGGTTGGGTCCAAGCATCTATCGAATGAGACAGACATTAGTGACAGACAGCAGGGTTGGGTCCATGCATCTATCGAATGAGACAGACATTAGTGGCAGACAGCAGGTTTGGGTCCATGCATCTATCGAATGAGACAGACATTAGCGGCAGACAGTAGGGTTGGGTCCATGCATCTATCGTAGGAGATAGACACAAGTGGCAGACAGCAGGGTTGGGTCCATGCATCTATCGAATTACATCGACATTTGTGGCAGACAGCAGGGTTGGATCCATGCATCTATTGAATGAGACAGACATTAGCGGCAGACAGCAGGGTTGGATCCATGCATCTATCGAATGAGACAGACATTAGTGGCAGACAGCAGGGTTGGATCCATGCATCTATCGAATGAGACCGACATTAGTGGCAGACAGCAGGGTTGGATCCATGCATCTATCGAATGAGACAGACCTTTGTGACAGACAGCAGGGTTGGGTCCATGCATCTATCGAATGAGACAGAAATTAGTGGCAGACAGCAAAGTTGGGTCCATGCATGTATCGAATTAGACAGACATTAGTGGCAGACAGCAAAGTTGGGTCCATGCATCTATCGAATGAGACAGACATTAGTGGCAGACAGCAGGTTTGGGTCCATGCATCTATCGAATGAGACAGAAATTAGTGGCAGACAGCAAAGTTGGGTCCATGCATGTATCGAATTAGACAGACATTAGTGGCAGACAGCAAAGTTGGGTCCATGCATCTATCGAATGAGACAGACATTAGTGGCAGACAGCAGGTTTGGGTCCATGCATCTATCGAATGAGACAGACATTAGTGACAGACAGCAGGGTTGGGTCCATGCATCTATCGAATGAGACAGACATTAGTGGCAGACAGCAAAGTTGGGTCCATGCATGTATCGAATTAGACAGACATTAGTGGCAGACAGCAAAGTTGGGTCCATGCATCTATCGAATGAGATAGACATTAGTGGCAGACAGCAGGTTTGGGTCCATGCATCTATCGAATGAGACAGACATTAGTGACAGACAGCAGGGTTGGGTCCATGCATCTATCGAATGAGACAGACATTAGCGGCAAACAGCAGGGTTGGATCCATGCATGTATCGAATTAGACAGACATTAGTGGCAGACAGCAAAGTTGGGTCCATGCATCTATCGAATGAGACAGACATTAGTGACAGACAGCAGGGTTGGGTCCATGCATCGATCGAATGAGACAGAAATTAGTGGCAGACAGCAAAGTTGGGTCCATGCATGTGTCGAATTAGACAGACATTAGTGGCAGACAGCAAAGTTGGGTCCATGCATCTATCGAATGAGACAGACATTAGTGGCAGACAGCAGGTTTGGGTCCATGCATCTATCGAATGAGACAGACATTAGTGACAGACAGCAGGGTTGGGTCCATGCATCTATCGAATGAGACAGACATTAGTGGCAGACAGCAAAGTTGGGTCCATGCATGTATCGAATTAGACAGACATTAGTGGCAGACAGCAAAGTTGGGTCCATGCATCTATCGAATGAGATAGACATTAGTGGCAGACAGCAGGTTTGGGTCCATGCATCTATCGAATGAGACAGACATTAGTGACAGACAGCAGGGTTGGGTCCATGCATCTATCGAATGAGACAGACATTAGTGACAGACAGCAGGGTTAGGTCCATGCATCTATCGAATGAGACAGACATTAGCGGCAGACAGCAGGGTTGGATCCATGCATCTATAGAATGAGACAGACATTAGCGGCAGACAGCAGGGTTGGATCCATGCATCTATCCAATGAGACAGACATTAGTGGCAGACAGCAGGGTTGGATCCATGCATCTATAGAATGAGACAGACATTAGCGGCAGACAGCAGGTTTGGGTCCATGCATCTATCCAATGAGACAGACATTAGTGGCAGACAGCAGGGTTGGATCCATGCATCTATAGAATGAGACAGACATTAGCGGCAGACAGCAGGGTTGGATCCATGCATCTATAGAATGAGACAGACATTAGCGGCAGACAGCAGGGTTGGATCCATGCATCTATCCAATGAGACAGACATTAGTGGCAGACAGCAGGGTTGGATCCATGCATCTATAGAATGAGACAGACATTAGCGGCAGACAGCAGGTTTGGGTCCATGCATCTATCCAATGAGACAGACATTAGTGGCAGACAGCAGGGTTGGATCCATGCATCTATAGAATGAGACAGACATTAGTGGCAGACAGCAGGGTTGGGTCCATGCATCTATCCAATGAGACAGACATTAGTGGCAGACAGCAGGGTTAGGTCCATGCATCTATCCAATGAGACAGACATTAGTGGCAGACAGCAGGGTTGGATCCATGCATCTATAGAATGAGACAGACATTAGCGGCAGACAGCAGGTTTGGGTCCATGCATCTATCGAATGAGACAGACATTAGCGGCAGACAGCAAAGTTGGGTCCATGCATCTATCGAATGAGACAGACATTATTGGCAAACAGCAGGTTTGGGTCCATGCATCTATGGAATGAGACAGACATTAGTGGCAGACAGCAGGGTTGGGTCCATGCATCTATCGAATGAGACAGACATCAGTGGCAAACAGCAGGTTTGGGTCCATGCATCTATCGAATGAGACAGGCATTAGCGGCAAACAGCAGGGTTGGATCCATGCATCTATCGAATGAGACAGACATTATTGGCAAACAGCAGGTTTGGGTCCATGCATCTATCGAATGAGACAGACATCAGTGGCAAACAGCAGGTTTGGGTCCATGCATCTATCGAATGAGACAGGCATTAGCGGCAAACAGCAGGGTTGGATCCATGCATCTATCGAATGAGACAGACATTAGCGGCAGACAGCAGGGTTGGATCCATGCATCTATAGAATGAGACAGACATTAGCGGCAGACAGCAGGTTTGGGTCCATGCATCTATCGAATGAGACAGACATTAGCGGCAGACAGCAAAGTTGGGTCCATGCATCTATCGAATGAGACAGACATTATTGGCAAACAGCAGGTTTGGGTCCATGCATCTATAGAATGAGACAGACATTAGCGGCAGACAGCAAAGTTGGGTCCATGCATCTATCGAATGAGACAGACATTATTGGCAGACAGCAGGGTTGGATACATGCATCTATCGAATGAGACAGACTTTAGTGGCAGACAGCAGGGTTAGGTCCATGCATCTATCCAATGAGACAGACATTAGTGGCAGACAGCAGGGTTGGATCCATGCATCTATCGAATGAGACAGACATCAGTGGCAAACAGCAGGTTTGGGTCCATGCATCTATAGAATAAGACAGACATTAGCGGCAGACAGCAGGGTTGGATCCATGCATCTATCGAATGAGACAGACATTAGTGGCAGACAGCAAGGTTGGATCCATGCATCTATCGAATGAGACAGACATTAGTGGCAGACAGCAGGGTTTGATCCATGCATCTATCGAATAAGACAGAGATTAGTGGCAGACAGCAGGGTTGGGTCCATGCATCTATCGAACGAGACAGACATTAGTGGCAGACAGCAGGTTTGGGTCCATGCATCTATCGAATTAGGGAGACATTATTGGAAGACTGCAGGGTTGGGTCCATGCATCTATCGAACGAGACAGACATTAGTGGCAGACAGCAGGGTTGGGTCCATGCATCTATCGAATTAGAGAGACATTATTGGAAGACTGCAGGGTTGGGTCCATGCATCTATCGAATGAGACAGACATTATTGGCAGACAGCAGGTTTGGGTCCATGCATCTATCGAATTAGAGAGACATTATTGGAAGACTGCAGGGTTGGGTCCATGCATCTATCGAATGAGACAGACATTATTGGCAGACAGCAGGTTTGGGTCCATGCATCTATCGAATGAGACAGACATTATTGGCAGACAGCAAGTTTGGGTCCATGCATCTATCGAATGAGACAGACATTAGCGGCAGACAGCAGGGTTGGGTCCATGCATCTATCGAATGAGACAGACATTCGTGGCAGACAGCAGGGTTGGGTTCACCCATATATCGAATGAGATCGACATTAGTGGCAGACAGCAGGGTTGAGTCCACCCATATATCGAATGAGACAGAAATTATTGGCAGACAGCAAAGTTGGGTCCATGCATCTATCGAATTAGACAGACATTAGTGGCAGACAGCAGGGTTGGGTCCATGCATCTATCGAATGAGACAGACATTAGCGGCAGACAGCAGGGTTGGGTCCATGCATCTATCGAATGAGACAGACATTAGTGGCAGACAGCAGGGTTGGATCCATGCATCTATCGAATGAGACAGACATTAGTGGCGGACAGCAGGTTTGGGTCCATGCATCTATAAAATGAGACAGACATTAGCGGCAGACAGCAGGTTTGGGTACATGCATCTATAGAATGAGACAGACATTAGCGGCAGGCAGCAGGGTTGGATCCATGCATCTATCGAATGAGACAGACATTAGTGGCAGACAGCAGGGTTGGATCCATGCATCTATCGAACGAGACAGACATTAGTCGCAGACAGCAGGTTTGGGTCCATGCATCTATCGAATTAGATAGACATTATTGGAAGACAGCAGGGTTAGGTCCATGCATCTATCGAATGAGACAGACATTAGTGGCAGGCAGCAGGTTTGGGTCCATGCATCTATCGAATGAGACAGACATTTTTTTTTTGTATTTTTTTTTTTTTTTGTATACAAGATCGAGGGTCGTGAAAGAGCGAACATTAATCACACAGCAAGACAAACCGACACATAAAACATATAACATCGGGAGCCGTAGACAACATGGGGAGAGAGGGGGAAGGACACAAACACAACATTTGAGAGCAGGGACCGAGAGACATGGAGACATCGAGAGATCTGAGAGAGGGCGAGGGCTTTGAGGGGAGGGCATGGGAAGGGGGGGGGGGGGGGTGGGAGAGGTATAAAACATATGGACACTGCCAGGACTTCCAGGAAAGAAGTTGCAATTTCAAACAAGGTGGATCTGGGGTGAATTACCGGGGGTAGAAAAGATCAAGGTTTTGGATGGGGGAAGATAAGAGATGGTGGTGAACAGCTGTTTTAAAGACCTGGAGGGAGGAGTGGGATTGAAGGGAGTGAGGGAGTTTGTTCCAGAGGCGGGAGAAAAGAGGAATGAAAGAGTGAAGGTGAGCAGAGAGCCGAGATTTCGGCAGTTTAACCATCAGAGGGTTGCTGGCAGATCTTGTGCGACCTGTCGGAATATTTGGGGGACAGAGCACAGAGAGAGCAGGGTGTGCAAGGCCGGGGAGGAGTCGGTAGAAGACAGAAAGACCACCTACCTGCCTGCGGTGAGTGAGTGAAAGGCCCTCAGAGAAAGCTTCATCGCGGGAGATTCCAATAATTCTGAAAGCTTTGGTTTCAACAGCGTGAAGCCGAGCTAGGTGTGAGGCAGGAGCACCGGCCCATAGGGGAGAACCGTATTCCATTGAGCTGCGGATGAAAGCCTTGTATGTGGTGAGGAGCTCAGGTGTGCCGAGGAAGGACTTCGCATGACGGAGGATGCCCAGTTGGCGACTGGCTTTGGAGGCCAGCTTGGAAATGTGGTTTTCCCAAGAAAGATCATGGCAGATAGTGAGACCCAAAAGCTTGAGCGACAGAACTTCTTGGAGAGGATTGTTGAGAAAGTAGATGGGAGGGTTGTCCAGTCGAACTTTTCGGAGAGACATAGTAAGAGTGTGAGATTTGTCAGGATTGAAAGACATGTTCTACTTGTTTGACCAGTCTGTGATTTTGTCCAAGTCTTCAGAGAGTGAGGAGGCTGCAGACTGCCGATCTGAGGGAAGAGGAATGGAGCGGCAGAGAGTGGAGTCATCAGCAAAGAGATAGAGAGGATTTTTAAGAGAGTCAGAGAGATCATTGATAAATAAATAAAAAAGCACAGGGCCCAGAACACTGCCTTGAGGAGCTCCAGCCTGAACAGGAAGAGGAGATGAGAGAAACCCATTCAGGGCCACACGTTGACGACGACTAGAGAGGAAGTCCGCCAGCCATGCGTGGAGATTTCCATGGATACCAAAGGAGGAGAGTTTGGTGAGCAGAGCGGGGTGCCAGACCGTATCGAAGGCATGTGATATGTCGAGGGAGACTGCTCTAATTTCCTGTTTGGCATTGAGGACCTCCATCCATTGTTGAGACAGCAGAAGCAGCATGTCCAGAGTAGAGTGACCTGGTCTGAAACCAAATTGATGATCAGAGATCAAGCCATTGGAGAAGAGGAAAGATTTCATATCTGAAGCAATGATGGATTCCATGACTTTGCTGATAATTGGGAGAAGGCTGATTGGTCTGTAGTTGCTAGGATCTGTTTTTGCACCTTTTTTGTGCAAAGCGGTGATGTTGGCTGATTTCCAAGCAGATGGCAGTTGACCTTGAGCAAAAGAGAGGGTGAAGAGAACAGAGAGAGGGTGAGATAGAGCGGCAGAGCAGGATTTTAGGACCCGTGGGCTGATGCCGTCGGGTCCAGTTGCAGAATCAGAGTCGAGGGTTGACAGAAACTTTTCCACCTTGTCAGGAGGAAAGGACACGGAGTCCAGGAGCAGCTGGGTACGACTGGGTATGGTGGGTACAGAGAGGGGTGGGTTTGGGACACAAGATTTAGAGGCAAACACAGAGTTGAGGCATTCAGCTTTTTCACATGCGGAGTCAGCTGTGTAGCCGTTTGAGGTAAGGGAGGGGATGGAGGGGGAACAAACACCAGAAACGGATTTGACCTGACGCCACCAGGATTTGGAAGAGGGAGACAGATAAGAGAGTTTGGTCTTGAGAATGGAGAGATATTGTTTCCTGGCTCTCCTGAGGGTGGACACACACTTGTTTCGGGCTTTGTGAAAGGAAATGAGATTTCCTTCCATTGGAGTTGCTTTCCAGGAGACGAAGGCAAGTTGTTTCTGGGCAACAGCCTCACCACAAGATTCTGTGTGCTATGGACGGGAGGAAGGGTATGACAACTGAAGACGAGATGGGATAAATCTGTGCATGAGAGAGAGCAATTTACTTTGGAAGAATTCCCAGGATGAGTTGATGTCAGAGGTGGTAGAGATGGGAGACCAGTCCAGATGATTGATGGCTGCTTGAAGACCATGCCAGTTGGCCTGAGTGAAATGCCAGACTCGTCGACGCTGAGCAGGCTCCCTGAGAATGGTCAGAAAGATGTCCACTTTAACAAGGACATGATCAGATGATCCGATTGGAGCAGAAGAAGAGCAGCAGACATTTTCAGGGAAGTTAGTCATAACCAAGTCCAGAAGAGAAGATGCTCCGTTGACTGAGATCCGGGTCGGGAAATTGACAGATTGTGTCAGTCCCAGTGAGTCGCAGAAGTCCTTTGCTGAGGAGCCATGGCTGGTGAGAGAGGTACTGTCAGGGAATTTGTACTGGGGGACTCACAGGACTCCAACGACCGGACACAGGTTACAAAAGGTCTAGTTTATTAAACTGTATTCACTTCATCCAATTACCAAAATGATACCGCATAATATAATGGATCAGGTTAACTCTTTTCGCTGGTCCTTCTCGTTCATCCGACACTCCCGTTCGGTCAGCGCTTCACGTAGCAAGTCCTGTCGACTCCACGTTTGCTCTAGTTTATATGGACGAACTGGACTTAATCCTCTGTCCGCTGAAACGTTAATCCTTCTTCCGCTGATGCCCCGAGGTCATGTATTGCACCAAGCCCTGGCATCAACTCGCTCCCCTCCTGCTGTGATTTCCATTTACACAGTAGGAGGGTGCTCCAGCCTGGGGCTGTGACCAGGACAACAAGAGATTACCATGTTCGGGCACATTCCTGACACTCATTTACGAACTCGGCTTTCACAGAGGTTGCAGGTAAAATGTATCAGCTTCGTTACCAGTCTTAATCAATAAGTTACCAGTGCCAATCAATAAGTTACACTGAATTACACTTCCACAATTCCCTCATCTTTTTGTTTTTGTTTATATTAACCATTAATCTAAACATCAATATAAGTAAACAATCAATCACTACAAGTAAACATCATTACAAGTATAAGTAAATAATCAATCACTTTGGTAATCAAATTCCCTTAGGCATACACCGTCATCCTGCAAGAATCACAAAACATTTCGTTGGTCATTGACTCCTTCCTTATTGTTCAATCTATTGCATTTGCATCACAAATATATTTTCAAAACAACACTTCACCATCACCAAGATACAACAATTTCACTTCATTTTCAAGTTTTGTAAAGCATCTGCACCATCTGGCAAAAACGTTTGCCTCCACACAAATGTTGACTTTGTTTGAAAGGAAGGGCTGATCACTTGTGTTTGAATCCAGGTATGAAACATTTTCTCCTAATGTCTTCATAGCTCCTGCACTACTTCGTGTAGGATTTCGCTGTTGTGGTAACATTGCGGAGTCATAGACTGACCCTGCTCTCCTTGTAGCATTCTTGCCACTTTTTGCTGTGAACCATAATGATTCCTTGAACAAGGCCTTCGCCCAGTTGTAGTCGACTTGCCTCCTCCCTCATTATGAGTGGGCAGCCAGTATTGGTGTGACGTTGATTGGCCAGCAAGATGTGGAACAGGGATGCCGGATGCATCCACAATGATGTTGGGACCATGGTGTTCAGGTCATTCATGGTCCTTACCAGGAGCAACCAGCAGAATCGTGCACAGCTGTTGTGACAAGGGCACAGCCGTTTTTTTGCAGCTCCATGCTGGTTCCCCGGGCGTTGGTGAAGTAATAACATATGTCCCCGCATTTCACAGAGGTTGCAGGTAAAATGTCGTTGTCCTGCAACTTCTGATGTGATGAATGTTCGAAGCCTTCGAACAAGAGTAAGTGATCGCCTTTCTTTCATATGTTGCAGTGTGATCCAGGCAAATGGTCACATAAATTTCCTTGGTGAAGGTAAGCATTCATCTCCAAGTTACACGGGAGAATGTCTTCATCATTCTTTGAGAAAGAGGGTGTATGCCATGATTAACTTCATTTTTAGCCACAAATTTTCTTTCTCGAACTTCTTCCCAATTCCGTTAGCACTCCCTTCAAAATGTGATCTCGTCTTATCCTTATGCTCAGTCACATCTGAATCTGCTTTCCGCACACACTGAATCAGACAGGGTACATCTTACCATGAAATCAGCATAATCATGTATATCTTCCGATAGTTTCACATTCAACAATTTGCTGTTTTTCCTTAACACAAAAGTTATATTCATTTATATGCGTCACACAAATAATATTCAATCAGGTATGTATTTTATTACTAAACTAAGAATAGCATCCACAATTGCTTTCAGGTTAATATAGTTCAAAAATTAACTCATGCAGGTATTTTAGCACTACTCTAAGAAAATCAATTGTATATGATTACAATCACAAACGGGAATACCTAATTCCCAACAACAATTTTCCCAAACCAACAAATTAAGCATAATGTATTATTACCATAATTCCTCTCCACTTTTTCTTTTCCCTCTTTTTCCCTTAACAGTGTGGCACTTGTGGTGATATGAGTTCACTGATATTGTAATTGACACAACTCATAACATTGTCGTTATGCCATTATCTTAATTCTACTGTTTATGTCGCCATAAAAGTCTTCCTTTTCTGGATCCACATTTCTTTCCTCATTTGTCACTTCATGCGTTATCATCGTGTTGTTGGTTACCTTATTCAAACACACCGTCACTAAGGCTTTCAAGCAAGCCACCACTAAAACAATTGCCAATATAACTACTAAACCAACAAACAAGTCTGCTACTCTTTGTAGACATTATATACCAAACTAACAAGCTTCCTAAAAGGTAAATAAAGAAAATCCCTTAATATGTAACATAATCAGATTATTTGTCTTACAAATGATCCCCCTATCTCCCGGGGTTGAACTCAATCCCCTGATCATGAGTGTAGTTGTGATACATTTTTCACTCATGTTGTATTAATATCAGCAGGTAATTGTATGTCATGTAGGCAAATAAATGTCACTATCCCAAGTAGGAATATCACATGTTGAAAATGTAGTGTTTATCAATGCAAGGGGTGTTAAAATGTAATTCAAATGACTGTAAATCACTACTATCATTTATCTACCACTGAATGTTCTGCTGGGCTGCTAGGTGCAGCCTCATTTTCTGTGGGATCGTCCACCTTAGCCCCATGTGCTTGTTTGCAATGAGGGGCATGAATCCAACTTTCTATTTTGGGTCCATCTTTGTTTCTATTCTTATCAATCTCCTATGGTTTATCAATTCGTTCCAAGATACCGCAACCAAAGGTTTTAACCAAAGCTCTACCAAACTATTTCCAATTTGAACAAAAATGCCAGTGAAACAATGATTCGAAGGATTAACTTCAAGGGGTCAATAAATTTATTCTATAGCCAGATCTAATTTTCCCATCCAATAGTTTGCCTTGCCACATGTCATATTATAACACCTTAATAAACCTTCGAAAAAATGTTTCCCATCTCAACAAATTTCCTTTTTTACAAATAGCCATGTGTAACTTACGTATTTAACTACAATTTCCTCTCAATTTGTTTGGCCTAACTGGCCGCAAAAGTGGCTGCCAGCATGCAGTACCGTTTTTTATCTACCAAGGAAGTGTTCCACACAAGACCTCTACCAAAATGTTGTTTGTAAAAACAAATCTGGGATTTCTGATTACATGGATGCACACTCTCAGGACATTTTCAGGCTGCTGTTAACAATCCACTACGATGACTTAATTCCTTTACCCACAATCAAATAATTAGTACAAATTGAGGATATTATCCCTATCACATTCTTTTATAGATTCATTATGTTGGATCTAATTTTTTCCAATAATTTTCCACTGCTGTAAGGCGGAACAATAGCTCTCATAAGTCTTAGTAATATCGTACTTAATTTGCCCAGCAGAGAATAATTTATTTACTATCCTTTCTCATCTGTTAACCAGTGACTTTGTTTAAACTCCAGAACTGAAAACCCACAATAGTTCAAACCAGCAAAATTTTCTTTACTCTTTTCCCATATCATCTATGCCTAAAACACATCCATACATACAGCACAATTTATATGCTGATAAAATTCAAGTTTATATATATAAAATCCATGAGCAGAGTATTCTGGGAAGTCAGTGTAAGACCTCTCCCAAATTTGGATGATTTTGTACTTCCTCATTTCCTTTTATGAAGCTCATATCCATAAATAGATGTTATTCTCATATACATTCTATCAAAAAATGGAATCCCAAAATTACTCACAATTTTACTATTAATTAATGGCTGCTCATAACCCAGCACATCAAATTTTTTTATATTCCATTTCCCTTGACAAAAGAGATAATGTTCATAATCAAATTATATTTCTATTTTATTTTACGGATTCTCTGGATATTCAATCCCATCCACATATCCCAATCCCATCCACATAAAACTATCCATTTCCAGACAGGCACACTGTCGGTGTCAACAATCTTGTAAGATTGATACACAAAAACACACACACACATGCATTATGCATATTTGTTTGCGTTGGAACCATTATTTACAGATCAGATGGGTGTCAATTTTATTTCAATTTCATAAAATTTGTCAATCAAATTCAAAATGCTTATAGACAAATAAACCAAAAGTCCATTCTTAGAAAACCCTCATGATGTCACATTGAAATTACCCTTTCAGCCTTCACAATAATCTATCCAAATTTTGACTACACACCCATTTGCATGTCAGTCGACCATTGACCTATCAATCGTGCGGAACAATAGTCCGAAATTCCCACCTGATCATCATGTGACTCTTGTCACTTGGTTTGCCAAAAAATTGCAACGCAATTGTTCCAAACTTTGTAAATTTAAAATTGCTGTGCCCAAAATAGAAGATCCAATTTTGGCATTTGATCAATTAATTATTAATTTGTTAACAAGCAAAAAAGAAAAAATGAATCATTCTTGCTCTGAAAACTTTTCAGACACAAGAATCATCGACAGTTATTCATGTTTGTCCAGTAATCGAATCTGTTGAGGCCAATCATCATTTGGGATTTGCAGCAATGAAGGCCTAATCATTGTCTGAGGTACCGGTAAGCACTGGTACCCTTGATCTTGGTTTGCCCCATGACCTTGTCTTCCTGTTGACATACGGACATCTTCTTCTCCAATGTCCCATCTTTCCACACTCGAAACACCGGTTTCTGTCGTTGTCTGATCTGTGCACCTGTGCACTTGTATTGCTGGGCTGCATCTCTACATCCCTGAGTTGCCACTGCAATCTCTCGTTATCTCCTGAAACACGAAAAAATTCTCTGTACCGTCCTTTTTGGGGAGACAACTGGAAATCAGATGGGACAACTGTCACTTTCATTCCTAATTTCGAGGGCAGTTGTGCATTTGTCTCCTCCACTGTATCCTGTATCCTTTTTATTTTAAGTTCTAGTTCCGTTATCCGTTCTTGCTGTTCCCGTTGTCTGGATTCACCATCCCAAAGATGGAATGCAAGCCAGTCTACCGTTAGATTCTGTCTCTTCCTGGCTTTCAATCTTTGTTCCAATCTTTCCAATCGACTTCGCTCAAATGTACCATCTCTTGGAAACTCCTCATCATGTCCCTTTGTCCACAAATACCAATTCTCGACCTGCCTTATAGCTTCTGCACCATAACGGTCGTACATATGATGTGTACAAGTACCTTTTTGTGGAATCTCTTGTTGTCCTTGTGTATTCTTGCAGGCTCCATTTCCCATTCTGCCTTTTATCAAAGTAGCGTTGGATGTGTTGTAGTTTGTTCCTCTAAAGCTTCACTCGTACCTCCAGGAAGGGTCTCTCCACCTGTTCACACGGTGATTTCCAGAGAATCTCCCTCAGCCGTGGCTTTTGCACAATCCAATCTCACAGATCAGTATTTGCAGATGAGCCGGAGGGTCAGTATGAAATGGGTGAATCCTCAGGTGTCCGCTCTGTTGACGGGGAAATCACACAATGGTAACCGCACATATATATCTGTATATAAACTCACCACCTTGCTCAATATTCCCAGGTTGTCTCCACATTGTTAATATCACGCAAAGATATCAAAGCTTCTTTCTTGAGACCGCATTTTCATCAATCAAACAATCAATATATTCAATTCAATTTATTCAGTTCAATTTATGCAATTAAATTCAATCAATTAGATTCAATCAATTAACAATTCAATCAATTATTCAATTTCAATTAATTCATCAATATTCATCAATAAATCAAATTAATCATTTTGAATGACTCCTTGCATAAGCCCTTTCCCCAATGATGTCAGGACAGGTCCATCCATTGACTGAGATCGACTCATCGGTCGTCACCTCTGGTTCGTACCTCATGTCAATTGATGAATCACCGTCCTGTCCGAGGGTCATATCTGACATATTTCCCCATTTTGCCTGGTCTCCACAAATTTTCTTTGCAACCACTAAAGGCAACTCATCCTTCATTCGTGAGACAGCCAAAATGGATGGCAGATATTAAAGTTCATTGGGAAAAATATCTCATCATTTTTCTTTTAATAGTATCCAAAATCTCTTGGCAATATAAATTTCGTAAAACTCCTGAAATAAGACTGTAAAATTTCTTCAATCATGCTAAATTTTGAAACTCCATCGCTTGTAATACCCAATTTATCCCATAGGGCTTGAAAGTTCTTTCCCAAGTTCATGCAGCATTCTGCATTTGAACCCTATGATATCATTCATAATAATCATCATGATTTTATAGTCATGGTCCTATCATAATCATCTATTTAAAACGAACATTTCCTTTATCACCACAGCTATGTGGTATAATCAACAATAGAATAAAACTGTACATAGCAACAGGCTACCTCATGGCCACTTAGTATACCTATTGACAATAAGTCATAACAATATCGAATAATCACTGAACAATTCAAAAATCGCTTCCCCTGCTCCAGCCGCAGCATCCGTGATATTTGTTTGCTCATTCACTATTCCTGATTCGTCATCAAGGATCTCCATCATCACACAGCGTACTTAATTCCGCATTCTAATGAGAATTCAACAGGATTTTACGACTCAAAGGAAAAGAATGAGCAGACCTTTTGCAGGATGATCGTTACAAAAATCGTTACATATATTAAAGTATTTATGATGTCGACAAATCATATCTTAATTCTTACAAGATTTTGGTTCTTTGAATAAATCACAGCACCGGGAGAACCAGCTCCAAAAATGGATCTTTGTGTTTATTCAGCACCCTAGTAATTGGTTCTTTGTGTACTAATTACACAGCACCCAGGCCCCGCTCATATGGATCTTTGTGCAGCGCTACACAGCACCTGAGCAAAAGGGGTTTCATCTACATTTTCCCTATCTGGTGTACCATCCGTGATATTTGTCTGCTCATTCACTATTCCTGATTCGTCATCAAGGATCTCCATCATCACACAGCGTACTTAATTCCGCTTTTTAATGAGAATTCAACAGGAATTTACGACTCAAAGGAAAAGAACGAGCAGACCTTTTGCAGGACGATAACTGGAATTAGTCGTGAAAATATATCCAAATACACAAAAATACACACCCACACAAATAAACAACATTTATTCCGTTTAACAGAACAAACATTTCCTCTATCATGACATGCATGTCTTCAAAATTATATGCCCAAGAGAAAAAGTAAAATTAATTAAAACTGCGGGCAGTGATGATCCGGGGACCATACCGCTCCATCCTGATTGGACGAGTGCGCGCTAGAGTCGTTAACAACGACAGTCCAGATCCGATTGTTCAAAATTTCAACTCAATCGATCGAAAAATGAACGCAGGGATGCATTTTAAAGGTGCAGTGGCACTAACTGAGTTGCCACGAATATGGCCACGAAATTGCCAATATGGCCATCACAAAATATTTTCCTTAATCAATTGGCTCATAGCATAACCAATCTGCAAGTATCTCATCCGAAGATGTATCTCTGAGGAATTTTAATTAAATAAGTCATTTATAAATCAACGAGTTAATTTATTAAATGATTAATCAATAAATCAATATTTCCTTGACAGCCACATCACTTGGTCAGTGTCATGTCCAAATATCAGCTTCCTTACTCAAAAGGTGCCTGAGTTAATGTAATGTAATTACTGTAATAAGATTACTGCAATTACTGTAATGATTACTGTAATTACTGTAATTACCGGAACTGTAATTACTGTAATTACCTCAGGTAATTACCCTAATGTAATTACTGTAATGTAATAAGAAATGTAATTAATTAAATAAGTACTTCATTAATCGTTAATAATGAAATAATTCCTGAATTCTCATTCGATTCACTTGACATTCGAATGTCCCCAAAACGTTGGAGCAAAACGTTGCAACAACGAAAGTGAAATGTTGTAGCGACGTTGTGGAAACGTTAGCAAAACCCAACATTTGAATGTTCCCATTCATTCCAACAACAAGTTCCAACAACAAGTTCCAACAACAAGTTCCAACAACAAGTTCCAACAACAAGTTCCAACAGCAAGTTCCAACAACAAGTTCCAACAACAAGTTCCAACAACAAGTTCCAACAAGTTCCAACAGCAAGTTCCAACAGCAAGTTGCAACAACAAGTTCCAACAAGTTCCAACAACAAGTTCCAACAACAAGTTCCAACAACAAGTTCCAACAGCAAGTTCCAACAGCAAGTTCCAACAACAAGTTCCAACAGCAAGTTCCAACAACAAGTTCCAACAGCAAGTTCCAACAACAAGTTCCAACAACAAGTTCCAACAACAAGTTCCAACAAGTTCCAACAACAAGTTCCAACAGCAAGTTCCAACAACAAGTCCCAACAACAAGTTCCAACAACAAGTTCCAACAAGTTCCAACAGCAAGTTCCAACAGCAAGTTCCAACAACAAGTTCCAACAAGTTCCAACAACAAGTTCCAACAGCAAGTTCCAACAACAAGTTCCAACAACAAGTTCCAACAACAAGTTCCAACAAGTTCCAACAGCAAGTTCCAACAGCAAGTTCCAACAACAAGTTCCAACAAGTTCCAACAACAAGTTCCAACAGCAAGTTCCAACAACAAGTTCCAACAACAAGTTCCAACAACAAGTTCCAACAAGTTCCAACAGCAAGTTCCAACAGCAAGTTCCAACAACAAGTTCCAACAAGTTCCAACAACAAGTTCCAACAGCAAGTTCCAACAACAAGTTCCAACAACAAGTTCCAACAAGTTCCAACAACAAGTTCCAACAGCAAGTTCCAACAAGTTATTATCACATTGCAATGACCTCTAAACATTCCGAAACCAATATCCCATTAAAAAATCCCATTAAAATCCCATATTTTATCACCCTTTGCATTGTTGAAAGCAATTAATTCCATAACTTAATATTACCTCAATTTATATATACTAGGGCGTGCCCGCACGTACGTGCTCGCCCGTACGTGCTTGCAAAAACATGCGTGCAAACAACAACAACAAAACTTTGAAACCACGTGGAAGTAACGACCACAGAACCACCCTCCTATTTGCATGGAATGGTTTGGTCCATTCGCAAAGCCAAAACGAACGACCACAGAACCACCCTCCTATTTGCATGGAATGGTTTGGTCCATTCGCAAAGCCAAAACGAACGACCACAGAACCACCCTCCTATTTGCATGGAATGGTTTGGTCCATTCGCAAAGCCAAAACGAACGACCACAGAACCACCCTCCTATTTGCATGGAATGGTTTGGTCCATTCGCAAAGCCAAAACGAACGACCACAGAACCACCCTCCTATTTGCATGGAATGGTTTGGTCCATTCGCAAAGCCAAAACGAACGACCACAGAACCCCCCTTCTATTTACATGCAATGGTTCGGTCCATCCGCAGAGCCAAAACGAACGGCTTGCGAGTACGGTGACCATACCTTGGGACCCCCTTGTCCGATTAATTTCAAACCTTGACAAATTTTCCATTCCTTCCCTTCCTGATCTTTCGATGTAGGGCTGGGTTCTTTTTTTTTTTTAGGATCATGTTGCATCGAGCATTATTTTCCAAAACAGTGTGAACATTAACCCACACCAAAACCTCTGACATCCCACCATTAACACCTATTGTAAGCGTGCCGAATCAGTAAGCATCACCCCTTCTATGAGCCTCGACCAGAGGGTGGTTGTTACTCACAAACACCATTTCCTGTAATTATCTCTCACTAGGACATGCCCGTACTATATATATATCTAAAATTATATCCCCCGCCGAGCAAGTCGCTGGCTCCAAGTCGAGTGCTTTGAACAAAAAAAGAAGTACTCTAAACGGTGGTTTTTTATTCAACCGTGAAGCATGTCTCAAAGGCTTCTTGATGGACCTGGACAAAATTTGATGCAATTTTTTTTTTCTCAATCGCCATCTTTCATCATAATTCTGGACCGGCATGAGGGGGATATATTTAGGATATATATATAGGGGGATATCGGTTTGTCTTCCACAGGTACGCGCTTTTACCGCAGCTTCCACTTTCCTTCTTCCTCCCGCGTTTTATAGCCGAATCCGTGTTTGGTCGTTGCCTCCGTTAAAGCCATTCTGGTCTTCCGCGGTCCCTGGTGTTAACCGAAGGGTCCATGCGACAATATTTTGTCGGTCATCCATGCCCAACAGTGATTCCCTCGTTCTACCACGTGAGCCCAGTGGCATTGCCTCTATTTTTAGTATTTATATTATTTAATTTCGTGGCGTCCTACCTTACGTCCTACCTTACTACCTACCTTACTCCTACGTCCTACCTACCTTACAATACACAACTGTCTGTCATGAATTTATAGGCATGGCGGGAAAACTGAAAAAAATTATTTATTTAAAACGGGTGTACACGATTGTACACGTGTACGGACGGACCTTACCGAACCGGCAAACAAGTCGCTTCATGCACATCAGTGGTGCGTTTCTTCGTGGCGCGTGTCAGAAGAATTACACAGCGCAGGAAAAATACGTATTTACAGAAATCGTTAAAAAAACTCGGATAATCGCTAAAATCGTTGTGGCCGGTGTACCATATTGGAAATATATATATATATAAATATAATTCCGTTTCCCGGTTCCCTGTCGCTCGCCGAGCGCCGATCAAGTCAAGTGCTTCGAACAAGTGCAAAAAAAAAAGTAGTACTTTATCCGTGTGCGGGTGGGTAAACGAGTGTACCGGCCTTACACGTCCTGGAAGCAAGCGGTCGCAAGGTGCACACTTGCTCCGCCCGCTTCCAGGTCACAGTAAGGCCCTTTAATAACCAGCGCAAAAATACGTATTTACAGAAATCATTTAGAAAAAAAAACGAATAAATTGCTACAGTCGTTTATCGAAATCCCATTCGTGATGGCTCACGCCACCTATATCGCGGCATCGGTGCGCAAAGAAGCCCCAGTCCACCTGCTCCCCCATGTATGTACCCATAACTTCCAAGTTCGTAAATCATATTGGACCAAACAAGACACACTCACCTTTTAAAGAAGACTTGTTTGTGTGTACAATTGATGTCAGCGGTGCCTCCAAGATTGTCAGGGAATTTGTACTGGGGGACTCACAGGACTCCAACGACCGGACACAGGTTACAAAAGGTCTAGTTTATTAAACTGTATTCACTTCATCCAATTACCAAAATGATACCGCATAATATAATGGATCAGGTTAACTCTTTTCGCTGGTCCTTCTCGTTCATCCGACACTCCCGTTCGGTCAGCGCTTCACGTAGCAAGTCCTGTCGACTCCACGTTTGCTCTAGTTTATATGGACGAACTGGACTTAATCCTCTGTCCGCTGAAACGTTAATCCTTCTTCCGCTGATGCCCCGAGGTCATGTATTGCACCAAGCCCTGGCATCAACTCGCTCCCCTCCTGCTGTGATTTCCATTTACACAGTAGGAGGGTGCTCCAGCCTGGGGCTGTGACCAGGTGGACAAGAGATTACCATGTTCGGGCACATTCCTGACACTCATTTACGAACTCGGCTTTCACAGAGGTTGCAGGTAAAATGTATCAGCTTCGTTACCAGTCTTAATCAATAAGTTACCAGTGCCAATCAATAAGTTACACTGAATTACACTTCCACAGTACCCACACCCAGCCAACTGGCATGGTGACAGTTGAAATCACCACATATGAGGAAGAGAGAGTTGGGATGATTAGATAGAAGTTGGTCCATATTATCAGACAGCGAGATGTAGATGGAGTCATCACTGTTTGGTGGACGGTACAACACACATATGAACAAGAGGTGGGAGCGAAGGGGAAGCCGTAGCCAGAGGTATTCCTGGGGGTGAGGTGGAGAGAGTGCAGTGCAGGGCGAGTGAGGAAGAGAGTCTTTGATAAAGATAGCAACCCCACCTCCACGACGAGGCTCACGTCTATCATACCGGAGGAGGGAGTAACCCGGGAGAGATACTAAGGAATCAGAGACATCATGAAGGAGGAAAGTTTCTGTTAAGCAGATCAAGTCTGGTTTGTCAGAAGCAACCTGTATGGAGAGATCAGTTAAGTTTGAACGAAGGCCCCGGATGTTTGAGGTCCATACCGTTAATGAAGAGGAAGGGGGAGCATCGGATACAGAACAGGAGGGAGGAGGGGTAGGGTAAGATGTGGAAGAGGTGGAAGAGGTAGGGAGAGCTGTTGAAGGTGTGTCAGAGATTTCAGAATAGCTCGGAGAAAGGGAAGGATGGGGCAGACAAAAGGTTTGATGGTGATTGGGTGAGGCACAATGAGGTGTTATTTGAGGAGGGGGAAGAGCGAGGCAGAAGGTTGGGGGAGATGGAGGTGAGAGTTGGAAGGGGGAAGAAGCGGGGAGGACGCTTTGAGGAGGGGGAGTGAGAGGGGGGAAATTGAGAAGAAATGAGGGTGGGGAGATTTGAAGGGGATGGGCGAGGTGGGAGTTTGGGAGGGAAGGGACAAGGGGAGGGATTTGAAAGGGATGGGATATGGGGGAGATTTGGAGGGGAGGGGCAAGGGGGGAGATTTGAAAGGGATGGGTGATGGGGAAGATTTGGAGGGGAGGGGTGATGGGGAAGATTTGGAGGGGAGGGGTTATGGGGAAGATTTGGAGGGGAGGGGTGAGATTTGATTTTAGAAAGTGTACGATTCTTGGGAAACGAACATTTATTGCAAAATGAGTTTCTTGTGACCTTCGAGTTAGAAATACGTTTAAGGACGCTGGATGGAGGATGGAGTGAAGGAGAGTTTAGGAAATGTAGAAAAAAGGCACTATAGGAGATGGAATTTTTTTTTGGGATGAATAGATTTGGTGAGCAAGTCGAAAGTAGCCTTTTAAAGAAGAAGAAGAAAAAGGTGTTATAATATATGACGGAATACATAACTTGAGGGGAAAGTGTAAACATTGAAAGTTAATAACAGTGAAAACTATCTGGGGAAATGGGGGAGAAACACGTGGTCGAAGAACGAACGAACGAATAGGAATGAATAAACGAATGAGAACAGAGAAGGAAATGTTTTTTTTTTGTTTTTTTTTAGTTGAGATTTACACAAGGAAGTAGGCTATGGGGTGAAAAGACTGGGAAAACAGAGAACGAAAGTTATTGGATCACAAACGACGGACCGCTGAGAGAAAAACAAAGCCTCAAGGTTGTACACTGTACAATGCCTCAAAAGATACGACACGAATTAACACGATTTTCTATACACGTATGAGAGATTTGCACCGAAAATCTTCCTCGGGACACAATATACGTACACACACCATAAAATAAATACAGTTATAACGAAAATACAAATGGGAACAATTACTTAACTTCGATTTCAAATCGCTCGCGACGCGGCAAACAGACGATTAATTTATGAAAGATAAACACCGAGAAACTTCCAAGGTGCACACTATAACTTCACACCGAAAGATAAATACAGTTTCGACAAAATACAATTGTGAACAGACTTAACTTTGAAAACGTGGAGACCGTGTGGAGCTTCGAAAATCCCTGCCGCCGTCTCCAATATCTCGCGAGACATTAGCGGCAGACAGCAGGGTTGGGTCCATGCATCTATCAAATGAGACAGACATTCGTGGCAGACATCAGGGTTGGGTCCATGCATCTATCGAATAAGACAGACATTAGCGGCAGATAGCAGGGTTGGATCCATGCATCTATCGAATGAGACAGACATTAGTGGCAGACAGCAGGGTTGAATCCATGCATCTTTCGAATGAGACAGACATTAGCGGCAGACAGCAGGGTTGGGTCCATGCATCTAACGAATGAGACAGACATTAGTGGCCTACAGCAGGGTTGAATCCATGCATCTATCGAATGAGACAGACATTAGTGGCAGACAGCAGGGTTGGATCCATGCATCTATCGAATGAGACAGACATTAGTGGCAGACAGCAGGGTTGGGTCCATGCTTCTATCGAATGAGACAGAGATTAGTGGCAGACAGCAGAGTTGGGTCCATGCATCTATCGAATGAGACAGACATTAGCGGCAGACAGCAGGGTTGGGTCCATGCATCTATCGAATGACACAGACATTAGCGGCAGACAGCAGGGTTGAATCCATGCATCTATCAAATGAGACAGACATTAGTGGCAGACAGCAGGGTTGGGTGCATGCATCTATCGAATGAGACAGACATTAGTGGCCGACAGCGGGGTTGAATCCATGCATCTATCGAATGAGACAGACATTAGTGGCAGACAGCAGGGTTGGGTCCATGCATCTCTGGAATGAGACAGACATTAGCGGCAGACAGCAGGGTTGGGTCCATGCAACTATCGAATGAGGCAGACAATAGTGGCAGACAGCAGGGTTGGGTCCATGCATCTATCGAATGAGACAGACATTAGTGGCAGACAGCAATGTTGGGTCCAAGCATCTATCGAATAAGACAGACATTAGTGGCAGACAGCAGGGTTGGATCCATGCATCTATCGAATGAGACAGACATGAGTGGCAGACAGCAGGGTTGGATCCATGCATCTATCGAATGAGACAGACATTAGTGGCAGACAGCAGGGTTGGATCTGTGGAAGTGTAACTCAGCGTAACTTATTAATTGGCACTGGTAACTTATTAATTAACCTGGTAACAAAGCAGATATATTTTACATGCAAACTCTGTGAAAGACGAGTTTGTAAATGAGTCAGGAATGCGCCCGAACATGATAATCTTTTGTCCACCTGGTCACAGCCCCTGGCTGAAGCACCCCCCTATCGTTTGGTAAACGGAACTCACAACAGGAGGGGAGCGAGCTGATACCAGGACTTGGTACATGCATGACCTCGGGGCACCAGCGGAGAGGGGATTAAAATCCAGTTTGTCCATATAACGGGAGCAAACGTGGAAGTCGAGAGTACTTGCTGCGAGGAGCTCTGACCAACGGGAGTGTCGGAGGAACATCAGCCGAACGAGAGGGACCATGCGAAAAGAGTTAATCTCAGCCATTGAATAATGCGGTATTATTTGGTAAATGGAATGAAGTGAATAATAAACCAGACCTTTTGTAAACCTGTGTCCGGTCATTGGAGTCCTGTGAGTCTCTCAGCTACAAATTCTTCAACAATCTGGAGGCACCGCTGGAATTTCGAGTGGACGTCGTCAAGGGTCAAGGTGGGGATCTGTCCATTATGAAATATGAATTCTGAAGATGGAGGATTTGGTGTGTGGGACTGGCGATTGTCCATAGGAAATACAAGGATGAAACGTGTTAAACGACTGTAGCAATTTATTTGTGTTTTTTTTTCTCTAAATGATTTCTGTAAATACGTATTTTTGCGCTGTTCATTAAGGGTCTTACTGTGACCTGCGAGCAAACGGAGCAAGCGTGCACCTTGCGACCGTTTGCTTCCAGGACGTGTAAGGCCGGTACACTCGTTTACCCACCCGTACACGTATAAAGTACTTCTTTTTTTTTGCACTTGTTCAAAGCACTCGACTTGCTCGGCGCTCGGCGAGCGACAGGGAACCGGGAAAGGGAATTATATTTATATATATATATATTTCCAATATGGTATTGCGACAAAAAGGCTTATATCTTTGGAAACGACTGGTCGGATTTAGACAAATTAAAACTCGTTCGATCAACAAATAAATTCATGACAGACAATCCCACCTAATGCCGGTCCAGAATTACTGTGAAAGATGGCGATTGGAAAAAATTGCATACCAACACTCCCTCACTGTCCCTCATTGTCCCTCATGTCCATTCCGGCACCCTGTCTCTTGCTCCCGTTTTTTTCCCTCCCTTTACTTCCCATTGGCGGACGTTTTGCGAGAAGCAAAGCGTTTTGCAGGAAGATAAATAGCATGGGTGAAACAAAACCAGTGCTGTTGTGTTGTTTTTTTTGACGAAATTTGCCAGATAAATAGCATGGGTGACACGACGAAATGATTGGATTTTGGTTCAGGTCCGAATCCAGATCCGGCCTATCAGTGGGATACAAAACATAAACTGTTCACCAAGGCGGAGATATAATAATAATAATAATTCTGTATTATTTAGTTAACCAGTTTGTGTGAAACCTCAACCTAAATATAAAAATTGATCTGCTTGGTGTTAGTTTAAGGGCTGTTCCAAATTTATCCTGATTATCAGAGATAATTACAGGAAATGGTGTTTGTGAGTAACAACCACCCTCTGGTCGAGGCTCATAGAAGGGGTGATGCTTACTGATTCGGCACGCTTACAATAGGTGTTAATGGTGGGATGTCAGAGGTTTTGGTGTGGGTTAATGTTCACACTGTTTTGGAAAATAATGCTCGATGCGACATGATCCTAAAAAAAAGAACCCAGCCCTACATCGAAAGATCAGGAAGGGAAGGAATGGAAAATTTGTCAAGGTTTGAAATTAATCGGACAAGGGGGTCCCAAGGTATGGTCACCGTACTCGCAAGCCGTTCGCTTAGGCTCTGCGAATGGACCAAACCATTTGATGTAAATAGGAGGGGGGTTCTGTGGTCGTTACTGCCACGTGGTTTCAAAGTTTTTGTTGTTGCTTGCACGTGTGTTTTTTTTTGCAAGCACGTACGGGCAAGCGCGTACGTGCGGGCACGCCCTAGTATATATAAATAGAGGTAATATTGAGTTACGGAATTAATTACTTTCAACAATGCAAAGGGTGACAAGATATGAGATTTAATGGGATTTTAATAAGATTTAATGGGATTTTAATAAGATTTTAATGGGATTTTAATGGGATAAATTGGGAACAGATAGAGAGAGACAGACAGAGAGAGAGAGAACATAGAGAGAGATAGACACAGAGAGAGAGAGAGAAAAGGAAAAAAAGAGAGACATAGAGACAGACACACAAAGAGAGACACACAGAGAGAGACAGAAAGAGAGACAGACAGACAGACAGAGAGAGAGAGAGAGAAAAGAAAGAAAGAGAGACATAGAGACAAACAGAGATAAAGATGATAGTCAGACACATAGAGAGAGACAGACAGAGAGAGATAGACAGAGTGAGACAAAGTGAGAAAGAGAGACAGACAGAGAGAGATAGACAGAGAGAGAAAGAGAGAGAGACATAGAGACAAACAGAGATAAAGAGGATAGTCAGACACATAGAGAGAGACAGACAGAGAGAGATAGACAGAGTGAGACAAAGTGAGAAAGAGAGACAGACAGAGAGAGATAGACAGAGAGAGAAAGAGAGAGAGACATAGAGACAAACAGAGATAAAGATGATAGTCAGACACATAGAGACAGACAGACAGAGAGAGATAGACAGAGTGAGACAAAGTGAGAAAGAGAGACAGACAGAGAGAGAGAGAGACAGAAAAGAAAGAGAAAGAGACATAGAGACAAACAGAGATAAAGATGATAGTCAGACACATAGAGAGAGACAGACAGACAGACAGAGAGAGAAACACAGAGAGAGACAGAAAGAGAGACAAACAGACAGACAGAGAGAGAGAGACAGAAAAGAAAGAGAGAGAGACATAGAGACAAACAGAGATAAAGAGGATAGTCAGACACATAGAGAGAGACAGACAGAGAGAGATAGACAGAGTGAGACAAAGTGAGAAAGAGAGACAGACAGAGAGAGATAGACAGAGAGAGAAAGAGAGAGAGACATAGAGACAAACAGAGATAAAGATGATAGTCAGACACATAGAGACAGACAGACAGAGAGAGATAGACAGAGTGAGACAAAGTGAGAAAGAGAGACAGACAGAGAGAGAGAGACAGAAAAGAAAGAGAAAGAGACATAGAGACACACAGAGATAAAGATGATAGTCAGACACATAGAGAGAGACAGACAGACAGACAGAGAGAGAAACACAGAGAGAGACAGAAAGAGAGACAAACAGACAGACAGAGAAAGAGAGACAGACAGAGAGAGAGAGACAGAAAAGAAAGAGAAAGAGACATAGAGACAAACAGAGATAAAGATGATAGTCAGACACATAGAGAGAGACAGACAGACAGACAGAGAGAGAAACACAGAGAGAGACAGAAAGAGAGACAAACAGACAGACAGAGAGAGAGAGACAGAAAAGAAAGAGAGAGAGACATAGAGACAAACAGAGATAAAGATGATAGTCAGACACATAGAGAGAGACAGACAGACAGACAGAGAGAGATAGACAGAGTGAGACAAAGGGAGAAAGAGAGACAGACAGAGAGAGAGAGACAGAAAAGAAAGAGAGAGAGACATAGAGACAAACAGAGATAAAGATGATAGTCAGACACATAGAGAGAGACAGACAGACAGACAGAGAGAGAAACACAGAGAGAGACAGAAAGAGAGACAGACAGACAGACAGAGAGAGAGAGAGAGAAAAGAAAGAAAGAGAGACATAGAGACAAACAGAGATAAAGATGATAGTCAGACACATAGAGAGAGACAGACAGAGAGAGATAGACAGAGTGAGACAGAAAGTGAGAAAGAGAGACAGACAGAGAGAGATAGACAGAGAGAGAAAGAGAGAGAGACATAGAGACAAACAGAGATAAAGATGATAGTCAGACACATAGAGAGAGACAGACAGACAGACAGAGAGAGATAGACAGAGAGAGACAGAAAGTGAGAGAGAGACACAGACAGACAGAAAGAGAGACAGAAAAAGAGAGAACATTTTTGGGAACGTTTTTCACATTACTTTCCTGCAACATTGAAATAATGTTGTTGTAAAACGTTTCCACAACGTCGCCACAACGTTTCACTTTCGTTGTTGCAACGTTTTGCTCCAACGTTTTGGGAACATTCAAATGTTGTGTTTTGCTGACGTTTCCACAACGTCGCTACAACGTTTCACTTTCGTTGTTGCAACGTTTTGCTCCAACGTTTTGGGAACATTCAAATGTTGTGTTTTGCTGACGTTTCCACAACGTCGCTACAACGTTTCACTTTCGTTGTTGCAACGTTTTGCTCCAACGTTTTGGGAACATTCAAATGTTGTGTTTTGCTGATGCTAATTACCTGAGGTAATTACAGTAATTACAGTTCCGGTAATTACAGTAATTACAGTAATCATTACAGTAATTGCAGTAATCTTATTACAGTAATTACATTACATTAACTCAGGCACCTGTCGAGTAAGGAAGCTGATATTTGGACATGACACTGACCAAGTGATGTGGCTGTCAAGGAAAATTTTGATTTATTGATTAATCATTTAATAAATTAACTCGTTGATTTATAAATGACTTATTTAATTTAAAGTCCTCAGAGATACATCTTCGGATGAAATACTTGCAGATTGGTTATGCTATGAGCCAATTGATTAAGGAAAATATTTTGTGATGGCCATATTGGCAATTTCGTGGCCATATTCGTGGCAACTCAGTTAGTGCCACTGCACCTTTAAAATGCATCCCTGCGTTCATTTTTCGATCGATTGAGTTGAAATTTTGAACAATCGGATCTGGACTGTCGCTGATAACGACTCTAGCACGCACTCGTCCAATCAGGATGGAGCGGTATGGTCCCCGGATTATCACTGCTCGCAGTTTTAATTAATTTTACTTTTTCTCTTGGTCATATAATTTTGAAGACATGCATGTCATGATAGAGGAAATGTTTGTTCTGTTAAACGGAATAAATGTTGTTTATTTGTGTGGGTGTATTTTTGTGTATTTGGATATATTTTCACGACTAATTCCAGTTATCGTCCTGCAAAATGTCTGCTCGTTCTTTTTCCTTTGAGTCGTAAATTCCTGTTGAACTCTCATTAAAATGCGGAATTGAGTACGCTGTGTGATGATGGAGATCCTTGATGACGAATCAGGAATAGTGAATGAGCAAACAAATATCACGGATGGTACACCGGATAGGGAAAATGTAGATGAAACCCCTTTTGCTCAGGTGCTGTGTAGCGCTGCACAAAGATCCATATGAGCGGGGCCTGGGTGCTGTGTAATTAGTACACAAAGAACCAATTACTAGGGTGCTGAATAAACACAAAGATCCATTTTTGGAGCTGGTTCTCCCGGTGCTGTGATTTATTCAAAGAACCAAATCTTGTAAGAATTAAGATATGATTTGTCGACATTATAAATACTTTAATATATGTAACGATTTTTGTAACGATCATCCTGCAAAAGGTCTGCTCGTTCTTTTTCCTTTGAGTCGTAAATTCCTGTTGAATTCTCATTAAAATGCGGAATTAAGTACGCTGTGTGATGATGGAGATCCTTGATGACGAATCAGGAATAGTGAATGAGCAAACAAATATCACGGATGCTGCGGCTAGAGCAGTGGAAGCGATTTTTGAATTGTTCAATGATTATTCGATATTGTTATGACTTATTGTCAATAGGTATACTAAGTGGCCATGAGGTAGTGTTGGAGAATTATTAACAATTACTGGTGTTATGTTAGTAAAACTTCAAGAGACTCGGTTTAGCAAAATCAATGGTTTATTCACTTTAGAGAATTTGTTGTATACTAAGCCGAGATCTTTAATGAGTCTGTTCCAGAGTTTGTTGAAGCTTGTTTGGTCGGTCTTGGTTGAAGCTCGGTCTGTTGTTGACCAGTCTCCAGTTGGTTGATCAGTTCAACTGGTCTTCAGTTTTCACTCCTCTTCAGTTCATTCTCCCAGTCCACTCTGCTCTTCCAATGCAACTTTCTCTTGGTTTTAAAGGCCCAGACTCCTTCATCCAAAAGCCTTTATTTGGCTCTTTTGGCCATCCCTCTATTTTGGGAGACTGAGAGCACCACTTTATTTCTGTTCAAGAGGTCAAATACTCTGACCTGCTGAAGCTGTTTGCAGCCTGTGTTCCATCTATGGAACACAGGCTAAATATTGAAAGACACAGATGGCAGTCCACGAGCATTACACATTCTGTTTCCTTAAATTAACTCTCCTGACCACATGTTAATTCTAGCTCTATGCTCTTTTGCTCATTCGTAAAGTAAAACATAATTCCACTTTAAACAAGATTACATTGATATATATTCTAGCAATATTGTCAATATGAATATTTAATCCCCAACAATCCCCAGTTTTTCTTTTATGTTTATATTAACCATTAATCTAAACATTACCACATTAAATATTCAAACCACTAATCTTGTAATTCAATTTCCTAAGGCATACACCGTCATTCTGGAAGAATTTTGATCACAATACATTTCCTTGTTCATTGACTCTTTCTATGTTGATAATTCAATTCAACTCATTTGCATAAAGATCACAAAACATTTCACCTTCACCAAAACGCAATAATTTCAGTTCATCAAAATAATAAAGCATCTGCAACATTTGGCAAAATATTTGCCTTTAATCAAATATTGACTTTCTTTGTTTGAAAAAGGGGCGGATCACTTGTGTTTGGAATTTCAGCATAAAACATTTTCTCCTGTTGTCTTCATCACACCTTCACTATTTGCATAGGATTTTCTGCTGTTGTGATAGCTGGGCAGAGTCAAAGACTGACCCTGCTCTCCATGCAGCATCCTTGCCACTCTTGCTGTGAGCCATAGTAGATTTGAACAAGGCCTCCATCCAGTTGTAGTCGACTTGCCTCCTCACTAATTGTGAGCATGGAGCAAGTATTGATGTGATGTTGATTTGTCAACAAGATGTGGAGCAGGGATGCCGGATGCATCCGCAATGATGATGTTGGGACCATGGTACTCAGTTGTCCATGGTCCATACCAGGAGCACACAGCAGAATCGTGCACAGCTGTTGTGAAGGAAAAGGCAGTCGTTCGCTTGCAGCTCCATGCTGGCTCCCCGGAAGTTGGTGAAGTAATGACACACGTCACCGTATCCCGTAAACGTTGCAGGTAAAATATCGTCGTCCTGCAATTGCTGATGTGATGACTGTTCGAGGTATTTGAACACAAGTAAGTGATCGCCCTTTTCCATATGTTGCAGTGTGACCCAGACAAATGGTCACATAATTTTCCCTTGGTGAAGGTAAACATCCATCTTCCAAAGGAGCATTTCTTCATCATTCTTTGAGAAAGAGGGTGTATGCCAAGATTAACTTCATTTTCACAAATTTTCCTTTTTCAAACTTCTTCCCAGATGTCGTTATCACTCCATTTGGGATGTGGTCTTGTCTTTCCTTTACTTAGCCACATTTATATCTGCTCTCCGCACAGATTGAATCAGATGGGGTACATTGTAACATGAAATCACTATATTTTATAACAACTTCACACAAATAATATTCAACCCAGACATGTGTTTTACACTACTAAAACTAAGAATAGCATCCACAATTGCTTTCAGGTTCATATAATTCAAAAAATTAAACTCATGCAGGTATTGTAACTCAACTCAAAGAAAATAAATGCATTAATAATGATTATATATGATTTAAATCACAAACAGGAATATCTAATTCCCAACAATTCTTGCAAACAAGCAAACTATGCCTAATATGTTATTAGCATAGTCCTCCCCGCTTTTTGTTTTTCTTTAACAGTGTTACTTGTGGTGATATGAGTTCATCGATCGTGTAAAACAGACATAGTGCACAACAAGTTGTTATGCCCTCATTTATGTCAATGACATTCAACATTATATACCAAACTAACAAACTTCTTAAAATGTGACTAAAGAAAAAATCCCTTAATATGTAACATAAATCTGATTATTTGCCTTATTCTGATGCCCCTATTTCCCGGGGTCCATATTCATTTCTATTGTTATCAACTTCCTATGATCTGTGAATTCGTTCCAAGATACCACAACTATAGGTTTTAACAAAGCTCTACCAAACTATTTCCAATGTGAACTCAAAATACTAATAAAACAATCAATTTCAAAAAATTAAACTCAAAGGGTCAGCAAATTCATTCTATAACCAGATCTAATATTCCCATCCAATAGTTTGCCTTGACACATGTCATATTATAACATTTTAATAAACCTTTAGAAATGTTGCCCATCGCAACAACTTCCCTTTTACAAATAGCCATGTGTAAATTACGTATTGAACGACAATTTTCCTCTCAATGTGTTTGGCCTAAATGGCCGCAAAAGTGGCTGCCAACATGCAGTACCATTTTTATCTACCAAGTAAGTGCTCATCGACATAAGACGTCTACCAAATGTTGTTTGTAAAAACAAATCTGGGATTTCTAATTACATGGATGCACACTCTCAGGACATTGCAGGCTGCTGTTATCAATCCATTACGATAAAATAATTTCTTTACCCACAATCAAATAAGTAACACAAATTGAGGATATTATCCCTATCACATTCATTTATAGATTCATTTGGTTCTAATTCACTCTTTTCCCACTGCTATAAGGAAGAACAGTAGCTCTTATAAGTCTTTGCAATATCTCACTAAATTTACCCAGCATTGAAGAATTTATTTACTATCCATTTCCCTTCTGTTTACCAGTAACTCTGTTTAAACTCCACAACTTAACTGGATAAATCCCATGTGTACAGCCACCACCCATTGAAACCCCTACTTTTGTAGAAAATATCCAAATACGTGGTTGTATACTCCCTTAAAAGTTGTTCCTCCATTTCTATGCAACTTAGTGAATACTACTGTCACCAGTATGCCAATATAGGTGTGGCAGAGTAACAAAATATGTTGCAGGTACACGTAACATCGTGTTCTGAGTGTAAAAAACATAACAAACAAAAAAACATCTGAGTGTAAAAAACATAACAGCGCGTTCACGTCTGCCCCTTGGTTTTAAGATTCACAATGCATTTCGTTGTAAAACTCACAATAGTTCAATTCAACAAAATTGTCTTTACTATCTGCCCATATCATCTATGCCTAAGACACATCCATACATACAGCACAATTTATATGCTGATTAAGGTCAAGTTTATATATGTAAAAATCCATGAGCAGAGTACTCTGGAAAGTCAGTGTAAGACCACTTCCAAATTTGACTAATTTTGTACTCCTTTTGTTTATGAAGCTCCTATCCATAAATAGCTGTTATTCTCATATAAATTCTATCAAAAATGGAATCCTAAAATTACTCACAATTTTACTATTAATTAATGGCTGCTCATAACCCAGCACATCAAATCTGTATCCCTTGACAACAGAGATAATGTTCATAATCAAATTATATTCCTATTTTATTTTACGAATTTTCTGGATATTCTTGTAAGATTGACACACAAAACAAAACCATTGACACACAAACATACACAAACCCAAGCATTATGTATATTTGTTTGCATTTGAACCATCATTAACAGATCAAGATGGGTGTCAATTTTCATTTCAATTTCGTAAAATTTATCCTTTAATGTTAGAAACGCTAATACACAAATAGACAAAAAGTTTATTTTTTAGAAAACCCCTAATGTCACCTTGAAATTACCCTTTTTGGTCCTACAATAATTTATCCAAATTTTACAAATTTACAAATTGTACAAATTTTACAACACCTCTATTTACATGTCAGTCGACCACTGACCTATGAGCATGCAAAAAATAGTCCAAAATGCCCACCTGCTGATCATGTGATGCTCGTCACTTGGTTTCCAAAAAATTTTGCAAAGCAATGTTCCACACTTTGGTAATTGTTTTGTTGTAAAAAATTGTTTCGCCCAAAATACTCCCTAAAACCACATTTATAATTGGCAAATATGAGGCTTCCAGAATGAACTCTAATTCTGGATCTTTTAATTCATGTTCCAAAAAAAAATCCAATTTTGGCATTTAATCAACTAATTATTAATTTGCTAATAAGCAAAAGTAAAATTCATTCTTGCTCCAAAAATGTTTGAGACAAGAAGCATGAACAATTATTCATGTTGGTCTTTTGGCATTTGGGATCTGCAGCAATGAAGGCCTAATCGTTATCTGAGGTACCGGTAAGCACTGGTACCCTTGATCTTGGTTCGTCCTATGAACTCGTCTTCCTATTTGAATATGGACAACATCGTTTCCAGTGTCCAATATTTCCACAATTAAAACATCGATGTCTGTCATTGGCTGGTTTGTCCACCTGTTCACTTGTATCGCTGGGCTGCCTCTCCAGATCCCTGAGTTGCCACCCCACTCCCTGGTTATCTCCTACTGCATTGTTGCGTTGTTGCCCAGAAAACCTATTGCGTTGATTCGTAGTCATCAGGGCTTGAGTCTGTAGTTGCATCAATTTCTCGGCATTTACAGCACTATTCCTGGCTTGAATCCGCTGATGATGCAAGGCGTAATTCAATATTTCTTGCATTGGCTTGCCTTCCCAAGCAATACATTGTCTTTCCACTTCACTCTTCAATTTGGGCAATAGACCATTAATAAAAAGGGGTTTTAAGGCATTGTCAATTTGTGCCCGGTCTATGCCTGAATATAGTCGGAAAACATCTCGCAATCTGTCCAAATAATCGCTAGCATCTTCGCCTGTGTTCTGCTTGCATGTAACCACTTTGTTCCAATCCGTCACTGGTGGCAATTTTTTTATGGCCTCTATCAAGTTATTGATCTGTGCCGTTCTAGCCTCCGTGGGCATGTCCACCTGTCCATCTTCCGTATTTACCCAGTTGGCCTCACGCATTAAGTTCCTCAAAGTGGTGGTATTAGGAATTAACCATTTTAAAAGTATTTCCATGTCTCTTGCAGTGGGCAACTGAGTTTCCACAATTAACCGCAGTTCCTCCGCAAATTGAAGTGGATCTGTTTTGATTGATGGCATACTACTCTGCAATGCCTTCAATTGATGTACCTGCCATGGTCTATACATCAGATCTGGATGTTGCTGATTTGCCCCTGGAAATTGCCGCTGAGGAAAATTCATAACACCACTTGCTCAAACCCTCCTTGTGAGAGAGTCAACTTTTGATCATTCATTAGCCAATCACATTGATCGTTAGATTGATTGGCATTTATCACACGACCCTTACTCCTTGTATGGTGAAATGGAGAGCATGATAAGGGTATAACAGCTGGTTGCATCGTTTGCCCACTTTGAGTCGGTTCCTGTGCCCCAATTGCACCCTCTTGGGTAGTTACCTCAAATGGGTCACGTCTTTCACCTGTCCTCTGTTGACTAGAACCAATCGCTGCACTCTGTTCTGGTCTTTCGGCAGGTACAGGTACAGGCACTACCTGTGGCTGATATACAATATGTCTCCGATAAGGTGGAGGAGTTTCATCTTCCAGTTCATTTGTCTCGTATGATCTGGCTTCTGGATACAATTTGGGTTGAGATTGCTCTCCATTTATGCCAGGATTCCACATCTTTAAGTGATTCTGCCCCATATTTCTGATACATGGAGCTGATACAAGCACCTCTTTTACTCAAATCCAATTGACCTTGTTTAATCTTGCAGAATCCACTTCCCATTTTGCCTGTGTGTGAGTACCTCTTTACTCACTCAATGTACCAAATAACTACTAGGACTACACATCGGACTACCCCTGTATCCACTATCAACTGTGTGTACTGCAAAACTCGCAGAAGTTTGTTCCACTTTATACAAAGTAGCGTTGAATGCGTTGTTGTCTAGCTTATTCCGATAAGCTCCACTCTGTGGTCTTCCAGGAAGTATCTCTCCACCTGTCCACTTGATGACTGCAGGTGATTTCCAGAGAGTCCCCCTGCCCTGTGGCTTTTCCCACACCCCAATCTCACTGATCAGAGTTGCAGATGAGTCTGGATCAGTAAGTCCTGTTAAGGGGGGGTCAAACAAAAATAACCACGTAATATAACAAATAACCACTACACTCACCACCTCGCTCATCGTCCAAGGTTGTCTGCACATCGATGTTTCGCAAATGTCTCAAAGCTTCTTTCTTGAGACCGCACTTTTTATTCATCCATCAATTGACTTGATTAAATTAAATTTAAATTAAAATCAGATCAGATTAAATTAATCAGATCAAAATCAATCAGATCAATCGGATCAGAATCAGAATCAATTCAAATATGCAATCTCAATCAATTCACCAACATTAATCAATAAAATCCTAATAATAATACATAATAAAATATCATAAATGATAATATCAAAATTCAAATATCAAATCATCATTGAATTTATCATTGAAAATATCAAAATATCAAAATTCACATTTATCAGTCTGATAACTCTATATCTATGCCTGTTCGCAATGTAGGCAAAACAGTTCCGTCCGCTGGCGGAGGTATTTGATCATGTCGGTCGTCACCTCGTACCCATACCTGCCGCCAATTGACAAATAACCGTTCTGCCTCTGGATCATATCTGACATATTTGTTCAATCCTGTGTGGTCATTATATCACAAATTAAAGCTGAACAACCACTGAAGGCAACTCAACCCTTCATTTGTGAGACAATCAGCGAAAATTGATCCAACAGATATGAGCCAGTCCATTGGGCAATGTCGCACATGTCACGTGCCACATGTCACACGTGTCACATGTCACACATCATGTGATGTGTCACCCACCATGTCGCACTTTGAAAGAGACTCAAAGTTCTTGACAATTAAAATGGTGTAATATTCCTGAAATGTGTACCAATGAATGGCAATCAATTTATAATATTTATCAATGGAATCCAATCATACCGAAATTTCGACACTCCAATAAACTTTGTAACTTGTAATACATCATTAATCCTGCAGGGCTATAAAGCTATCCTTAAAGTCCATGCAATCGATTTACATCAAAACCCAATGATGACATGCCTGATAATCATAGCAATTTTTTCCCATGATTGTAAAATCATGACCATTGTAAATCATTGTAATTGTAAATTGTAAATATAAATTTACCATAATTGTACAAAATTTGAGAATGAACATCAATAATAATCAGCATATGACAATCATGATGACAATGATGAATCTCATCAACAATGAGAGAAAACAATGAGAATGAGAAACAATGAGAGAAATGAGAAAACAATGAGAACTATGAAAGGTGAAAACAGGTAAAAGAAGAAGCAAAAGAGGAGGAAAGGAGAAGGAAAGGGGGGAGGAAAAGGGTGGGGAAGGGAGGGGGAGAAGTGGCAGAATGCCAAGGGAGGAATGAGGAATTAATACTATGCGAAATACGACACTCATTGTATTTTAACCTAAAGATAGCTGTGTATCATTGGCCGCACTCATGACTCCCTTACAAGGCTGTGAGATTATATGGTAAATACTGTCTCCCTCTCGAACTTCTGTGCGAGCCATTACACTCATCTGTGTATTTTTTTTTTAACTATTTCAACTGTGTCGTACCATGGCACTCATAACTTTAACACTATGGGGCCATATTCTTTAGGGAGAGGGAGAAATTTTAAAAATGAGAATGAAGAACACATACCCACACACACAAAAACACATAAAGCCACATAATGAGGTGATATGCTAAATCAATATAGGATCCATATGGGATATGCAATCCCATTCAATCCCATACAATCAACGATCCTATACATGCCTCATACAATCAGTAATATAACATGATTTGGAGGGGGTGGATAATGGTAGAATGAAGTTAGGGTTAAGATTGGGTTGGGGTCAACAAATTCATGTACATGTAAATTCATTCATGTATAAACAGATCACAATATATTTCATCATTGGTTTCCCTCCATTTAATTGCCTTGGCAAATGTCATAGGATCTTATATCAATAAATTCCCTTTTTAAAATCTTAAAAGACAGATGAAATATAAAGTGATCAAAGGTACATTGGATGGTTCTATTTTGTAGAGATTACGGATCACAGTAGCATGGGATTGGCTCACATTAAATTTCATCTTGATTGAAGGATTTTTAGCTGTGGTCCAAGATGGCCGCCGCCATAAAATCCTAAAAATATATATATTTTTTTTCTAATCAGGATGTAAAGAGGTTACATGTAAAATCGCTTCTGATTCCATAGATAAGTGGACACAACACCAAACGGTTACCATGGGCAACCTGCCTGCACGCATTCCAGTGGCAGGGTCAGTGTGTGCAAATCTTACGGGACCCAGGACACAACACCAAACGGTTACCATGGGCAACCTGCCTGCACGCATTCCAGTGGCAGGGTCAGTGTGGAAAAGAATGCCTATTTTTGGACTGTCTGTCGACTCGTGCAGACAAATTGGCTAAATGCTAAACAATGCTAAATACTAAACTCACTTTTTGTTACCACACTGGAAATGCATGTTTGAAAATCGAATCCAGCCGATTTTACCATTATTTGGCTTACTGTACAGACGCTGTTATCATTGCTTTAATCGCTTTTTAAAAAATCGCTTGAAAAATCGCTTTCTACAAAAACCGCGAATATGATTATAAATCAAATAGTGTCCATTCTGCAATCTGCTCGTCTGTGGTCACAACCCAAGCAGGATCTCAACCATTATTTTAACGGGAAAATCGACACACTTATAAGTCGTTTGATCACGAAAACGAGCAGAGATTTGAATGCAGACCATTGCTGGAAATCATTTTAAAGATATTTACAAAATTGACGCTCTATTTCATGAATTCATGACATTCATGAAATGAGCAAGAAATATACAAAATCCATATTTCAGTTGTACATGACAAGACGAATGCAGCACCTGTTGGCTAACGCCCGGGGTTCGTTAGTGGTTCTTTGCAATCGTCTCATTAAACTCGTAAAATGTACCGAAAAAAAATTTCAAATTACAGAAAAAACAAAAAAATAATTGATTATTAATTTTTAAAAATTTTTTTTTATCGTCATGACTTCTGAAATTTTAAAACAAATCCTTCATGAAAGCACAGCACCTTTTCTAAAGACACCAAGCTTTAGTGGATATTTGTGACAGTTCATGGCACCATCCCTCAAAAATGCGTATACATAAATTTTGGAAGAAAAAAATTGGCATGATTTCTGAAACCTGTTAAAGGCCTCGTGTTTTTTCCTTCCACACATCAACAAACGTACACAAAACTCAAACACTGAACTATTTTCACAGATTAACATCAGACTACACAGATAACAAACAAAAGCTTACCTGGGCAGTTGAGTCCCTACGGGCCACCACTTGTTGGAGAATTATTAACAATTACTGGTGTTATGTTAGTAAAACTTCAAGAGACTCGGTTTAGCAAAATCAATGGTTTATTCACTTTAGAGAATTTGTTGTATACTAAGCCGAGATCTTTAATGAGTCTGTTCCAGAGTTTGTTGAAGCTTGTTTGGTCGGTCTTGGTTGAAGCTCGGTCTGTTGTTGACCAGTCTCCAGTTGGTTGATCAGTTCAACTGGTCTTCAGTTTTCACTCCTCTTCAGTTCATTCTCCCAGTCCACTCTGCTCTTCCAATGCAACTTTCTCTTGGTTTTAAAGGCCCAGACTCCTTCATCCAAAAGCCTTTATTTGGCTCTTTTGGCCATCCCTCTATTTTGGGAGACTGAGAGCACCACTTTATTTCTGTTCAAGAGGTCAAATACTCTGACCTGCTGAAGCTGTTTGCAGCCTGTGTTCCATCTATGGAACACAGGCTAAATATTGAAAGACACAGATGGCAGTCCACGAGCATTACACATTCTGTTTCCTTAAATTAACTCTCCTGACCACATGTTAATTCTAGCTCTATGCTCTTTTGCTCATTCGTAAAGTAAAACATAATTCCACTTTAAACAAGATTACATTGATATATATTCTAGCAATATTGTCAATATGAATATTTAATCCCCAACAGTAGCCTGTTGCTATGTACAGTTTTATTCTATTGTTGATTATACCACATAGCTGTGGTGATAAAGGAAATGTTCGTTTTAAATAGATGATTATGATAGGACCATGACTATAAAATCATGATGATTATTATGAATGATATCATAGGGTTCAAATGCAGAATGATTGCATGAATTTGGGAAAGAACTTTCAAGCCCTATGGGATAAATTGGGTGGTACAAGCGATGGAGTTTCAAAATTTAGCATGATTGAAGGAATTTTACAGTCTTATTTCAGGAGTTTTACGAAATTTATATTGCCAAGAGATTTTGGATACTATTAAAAGAAAAAAATGATGAGATATTTTTCCCAATGAACTTTAATATCTGCCATCCATTTTGGCTGTCTCACGAATGAAGGATGAGTTGCCTTTAGTGGTTGCAAAGAAAATTTGTGGAGACCAGGCAAAATGGGGAAATATGTCAGATATGACCCTAGGACAGGACGGTGATTCATCAATTGACATGAGATACGAACCCGAGGTGACGACCGATGAAATTCGATCTCAGTCAATGGATGGACCTGTCCTGACATCATTGGGGAAAGGGCTTATGCAAGGAGACATCCAAAATGATTAATTTGATTTATTGATGAATATTGATGAATTAATTGAAATTGAATAATTGATTGAATTATTAATTGATTGAATCTAATTGATTGAATTTAATTGAGTAAATTTAACTGAATAAATTGAACTGAATAAATTGAATTGAATATATTGATTGTTTGATTGATGAAAATGCGGTCTCAAGAAAGAAGCTTTGATATCTTTGCGAGATATTAACAATGTGGAGACAACCTGGGAAAATTGAGCAAGGTGGTGAGTTTATATACAGATATATATGTGCGGTTACCAGTGTGTGATTTCCCCGTCAACAGAGCGGACACCTGAGGATTCACCCATTTCATACTGACCCTCCGGCTCATCTGCAAATACTGATCTGTGAGATTGGATTGTGCAAAGCCACAGCTGAGGGAGATTTTCTGGAAATCACCGTGTGAACAGGTGGAGAGATCCTTCCTGGAGGTACGAGTGAAGCTTTAGAGGAACCTGGAACAAGCTACAACGCATCCAACGTTACTTTGATAAAAGGTGGAACAAACTCCAGTAGATTTTATTTATAGGACATATAGTACAGGTGTGTACAGGTGCATTCCAAAGCGCATATCCTAGTAATCTACCTGGTACATTGAGGGAATATTGAGTGGTATTCACATACAGGCAAAATGGGAAATGGAGTCTGCAAGGGCAAACAAGGTCAGCTAGACTTGTCCCAAAGAGGCGCTTGCGTCAACCACATGTATCAGCAATATGGTCCACATTCACTTAAAGATTTGGAATCTTGGCATGAATGGACAAAAGGGAGAAAGAAGGAATTCCCCAAGGATGGCACGTTTGACAGGAACACATTGGAAACACTCAGAGAAGAATTAGAAGCAAGAGACAGACAGAAGTTGAAGGTGGATTGGAAACCATTTTATTACTGGGACATCGAGTCTAGAGACAGGGAGACCAAAACGAAAATGGGGGGTGTGAAGAAAGAAATGAAGCAGATACAACATAGGTTGGAAAAGGTATCCACCCAAATGCCTCTTGAAGTTAGCAATGGAAAGCGATCCCAGTTCAGATTGTACCCAGACGCAAGGTCATATGAGATAAATGAAATAGAAGAGGAAACTCCTCCACCCTATCGGCGAAATAGTGTATATCAGCCACAGGAAGTACAGGTACCTGTACCTCTACCTGCCGAAGGGCCAGTACAGAGTGAAACGATTGGCTCTAGCCGACAGAAGACAGGTGAAAGCAGTGCCCCAGTTGAGGTGACTACCCCAGAGGGTGCAACTGGAGGACAGGAACCGACTCAAAGTGGGCAAGCAATACAACCAGCTGCAACAACTTCAACATATGGCCCATACCACCATACAAGGAGTAAGGGTTCTGTGATGAATGCCAATCTATCCAACGATCAATATGATCTGCCAATGAACATTCAAAACTTGACTCTCCCACAGGGAGGTTTTGAACAATGTGGCGTTATGAATTTCCTGCAACGGCAATTTCCAGGGGCAAATGAGGAACGCCCAGATTTGATGTATAGACCTTGGCAAATACACCAATTGAAGGCATTACAGAGCGATATGCCATCAATCAAAACAGATCCACTTCAATTCGCAGAAGAGCTACGATTGATTGTGGAAACGCAATTTCCGACTATAAGAGACATAGAAATACTCTTAAAGTGGGTAATTCCTAATACCACCACTTTGAAGACATTAATGAGTGAGGCAAACTGGGTACATGCAGTAAATGGAGAATTAGACATACCCACGGAGGCTAAAATGACACAGATAAATAAATTAATAGAGGCCATACAAAAATTGCCGCCCGTGACTGATTGGAATAAAGTGGTTACGTGCAAACAGAAAACAGGAGAGGATGCTAGTGATTATTTAGACAGATTGCGAGATGTTTTTCGACTATATTCGGGAATAGACCGGGCACAAATCGACAATGCCCTAAAACCCCTTTTTATTAATGGTCTGTTGCCGAAATTGAAGAGTGAAGTGGAAAGACAGTGTATTGCTTGGGAAGGCAAGCCGATGCAAGAAATATTGAATTATGCTTTGCATCATCAGCGAATTCAGGCCAGGAACAGTGCTATAAATGCTGAAAAATTGATGCAACTACAGACACAAGCCCTGATGACTACGAACCAACGCAATAGGTTTTCTATGCAACAACGTAACAATGCAACAGACAACAACTATGAATCAGGAGATAACCAGAGGTCAGAATGGCAACCCAAAGACCCAGACATGCAGCCCAGAAAGACAAGTCAACAAGTGGACAGAGCAGGTAACGACAGAAGCCGGTGCTTCAACTGTGAAGAGATGGGACACTGGATAAGGAGATGCCCATATCTGAGCAGAAGACAATTTCGACAGGGAAACCAAGGACAAAGAAACCAAGGACAAAGAAACCAAGATCAAGGGTACCAGTGCTGACCGATACCTCAGACAATGATTAGGCCTTCATTGCGACAAATCCCAAATGACGATTGGCCTCAACAAATTAGATTACTGGACAAACATGAATAACTGTCGATGATTCTTGGGTCTGAAAAGATTTCGGAGCAAGAATTATTCATTTTTTCTTTTGCTTGTAAGCAAATTAGTAATTAATTGATCAAATGCCGAAATTGGATCTTTTATGTTGGGCACACAATTTTAAATTTACAAAGTTGGAACAATTGCTTTGCAAATTTTAAACCAAGGGACAATGGTCACATGATGATCAGGTGGGAATTTCGGACTATTGTTCCACACGATTGATAAGTCAGTGGTCGACTGACATGTAAATGAATGTGATAGGGATAATATCCTCAATTTGTACTAATTATTTGATTGTGGGTAAAGGAATTAATTAATCGTAGTGGATTGTTAACAAGCAGCCTGAAATGTCCTGAGAGTGTGCATCCATGTAATCAGAAATCCCAGATTTGTTTTTACAAACAACATTTTGGTAGAGATCTTATGTGGACGAATACTTGCTTGGTAGATAAAACGGTACTGCATGTTGGCAGCCACTTCAGTGGCCATTTAGGCCGAACAAATAGGAAAAAAACTGTAATTGAATATGTAATTTACAGATGAGTATTTGGGAAGTAAAAAGGGAATTTATTGATTTGGAAGACATTTTTCGAAGGTTTATTAAAGTGTTGCAATATGACATTTGGCAAGGGAAATTATTGGATGGGAAAATTAGATCTGTTTATAAAATGAGTTTGTTGACCCATTGAAGTTAATTCTTTGAATTGTTGTTTAATTAGCATTTTGAGTTCAAATTGGAAATAATTTGGTAGAGCTTTGGTTAAAACCTTTGGTTGCAGTGTTTTGGAACAAATTGATAAACCATAGGAGATTGATAAGAATAGAAAAAATATGGACCCAAAATAGAAAGTTGGATTCATGCCCCTCATTGCAAACAAGCACATGGGGCTAAGGTGGACGATCCCACAGAAAATGGGGCTGCACCTAGCAGCCCAGCAGAACATTCAGTGGTAGATAAATGATAGTCGTGATTTACAGTCATTTGAATTACATTTTAACACCCCTTGCATTGATAAACATTACATTTTCAACATGTGATATTCCTACTTGGGATAGTGACATTTATTTGCCTACATGACATACAATTACCTGCTGATATTAATACAGCATGAGTGAAAAAAATGTATCACAACTACACTCATGATCAGGGGATTGAGTTCAACCCCGGGAGATAGGGGGATCAGGGCAAGACAAATAATCTGATTATGTTACATATTAAGGGATTTTCTTTATTTACCTTTTAGGAAGCTTGTTAGTTTGGTATATAATGTTAAATGTCATCGACATATAACTATGTCATAGGTATGAATATATACAAGGAGTAGCAGACTTGTTTGTTGGTTTAGTAGTTATATTGGCAATTGTTTTAGTGGTGGCTTGCTTGAAAGCCTTAGTGACCGTGTGTTTGAATAAGGTAACCAACAACACGATGATAACGCATGAAGTGACAAATGAGGAAAGAAATGTGGAACCAGAAAAGGAAGACTTTTATGGCGACATAAACAGTAGAATTAAGATAATGGCATAACAACAATGTTATGAGTTGTGTCAATTACAATATCAGTGAACTCATATCACCACGAGTGACACACTGTTAGGAAAAAAGAGGGAAAAGAAAAAGTGGAGAGGAATTATGGTAATAATACATTATGCTTAATTTGTTGGTTTGGGAAAATTGTTGTTGGGAATTAGATATTCCCGTTTGTGACTGTAATCATATACAATGCTATTCTTAGTTTAGTAATAAAATACATACCTGATTGAATATTATTTGTGTGACGCATATAAATGAATATAACGTTTGTGTTAAGGAAAAACAACAAATTGTTGAATGTGAAACTGTCGGAAGATATACATGATTATGCTGATTTCATGGTAAGATGTACCCTATCTGATCCAGTGTGTGCGGAAAGCAGATTCAGATGTGACTGAGCATAAGGATAAGACGAGATCACATTTTGGAGGGATTGCTAACGGAATTGGGAAGAAGTTCGAGAAAGAAAGAAAATTTGTGGCTAAAAAATGAAGTTAACCGTGGCATACACCCTCTTTCTCAAAGAATGATGAAGACATTCTCCCATGTAACTAGGAGATGAATGCTTACCTTCACCAAGGAAATTTATGTGACCATTTGCCTGGATCACACTGCAACATATGAAAGAAAGGCGATCACTTACTCTTGTTCGAAGGCTTCGAACATTCACCACATCACAAGTTGCAGGACAACGACATTTTACCTGCAACCTCTGTGAAATGCGGGGACATATGTTATTACTTCACCAACGTCCGGGGAACCAGCATGGAGCTGCAAAAACGGCTGTGCCCTTGTCACAACAGCTGTGCACGATTCTGCTGGTTGCTCCTGGTAAGGACCATGAATGACCTGAACACCATGGTCCCAACATCATTGTGGATGCATCCGGCATCCCTGTTCCACATCTTGCTGGCCAATCAACGTCACACCAATACTTGCTGCCCACTCACAATGAGGGAGGAGGCAAGTCGACTACAACTGGGTGAAGGCCGTGTTCAGGAATTACTATGGTTTACAGCAAAAAGTGGCAAGAATGCTACAAGGAGAGCAGGGTCAGTCTATGACTCCGCAATGTTACCACAACAGCGAAATCCTACACGAAGTAGTGCAGGAGCTATGAAGACATTAGGAGAAAATGTTTCATACCAGGATTCAAACACAAGTGATCAGCCCTTCCTTTCAAACAAAGTCAACATTTGTGTGGAGGCAAACGTTTTTTGCCAAATGGTGCAGATGCTTTACAAAACTTGAAAATGAAGTGAAATTGTTGTATCTTGGTGATGGTGAAGTGTTGTTTTGAAAATATATTTGTGATGCAAATGCAATAGATTGAACGATATGGAAGGAGTCAATGACCAACGAAATGTTTTGTGATTCTTGCAGGATGACGGTGTATGCCCAAGGGAATTTGATTACCAAAGTGATTGATTATTTACTTATACTTGTAATGATGTTTACTTGTAGTGATTGATTATTTACTTATACTTGTAATGATGTTTACTTGTAGTGATTGATTATTTACTTATACTTGTAATGATGTTTACTTGTAGTGATTGATTGTTTACTTATATTGATGTTTAGATTAATGGTTAATATAAACAAAAAACAAAAAGATGAGGGAATTGTGGAAGTGTAACTCAGCGTAACTTATTAATTGGCACTGGTAACTTATTAATTAACCTGGTAACAAAGCAGATATATTTTACATGCAAACTCTGTGAAAGACGAGTTTGTAAATGAGTCAGGAATGCGCCCGAACATGATAATCTTTTGTCCACCTGGTCACAGCCCTGGCTGAAGCACCCCCCTATCGTTTGGTAAACGGAACTCACAACAGGAGGGGAGCGAGCTGATACCAGGACTTGGTACATGCATGACCTCGGGGCACCAGCGGAGAGGGGATTAAAATCCAGTTTGTCCATATAACGGGAGCAAACGTGGAAGTCGAGAGTACTTGCTGCGAGGAGCTCTGACCAACGGGAGTGTCGGAGGAACATCAGCCGAACGAGAGGGACCATGCGAAAAGAGTTAATCTCAGCCATTGAATAATGCGGTATTATTTGGTAAATGGAATGAAGTGAATAATAAACCAGACCTTTTGTAAACCTGTGTCCGGTCATTGGAGTCCTGTGAGTCTCTCAGCTACAAATTCTTCAACAGATCCATGCATCTATCGAATGAGACAGGTATGAGTGGCAGACAGCAGGGTTGGATCCATGCAACTATCGAATGAGACAGACAATAGTGGCAGACAGCAGGGTTGGGTCCATGCATCTATCGAATGAGACAGACATTAGTGGCAGACAGCAGGGTTGGATCCATGAATCTATCGAATGAGACAGACATTAGTGGCAGACAGCAATGTTGGGTCCAAGCATCTATCGAATAAGACAGACATTAGCGGCAGACAGCAGGGTTGGGTCCATGCATCTATCGAATGAGACAGACATTAGCGGCAGACAGCAGGGTTGGATCCATGCATCTATCGAATGAGACAGACATTATTGGCAGACAGCAGGGTTGGATACATGCATCTATCGAATGAGACAGACATTAGTGGCAGACAGCAGGTTTGGGTCCATGCATCTATAGAATGAGACAGACATTAGCGGCAGACAGCAGGTTTGGGTCCATGCATCTATAGAATGAGACAGACATCAGCGGCAGACAGCAGGGTTGGATCCATGCATCTATCGAATGAGACAGACATTAGTGGCAGACAGCAGGGTTGGATCCATGCATCTATCGAATGAGAGACATTAGTGGCAGACAGCAGGGTTGGATCCATGCATCTATCGAATGAGACAGACATTAGTGGCAGACAGCAGGGTTGGGTCCATGCATCTATCGAACGAGACAGACATTAGTGGCAGACATCAGGGTTGGGTCCATGCATCTATCGAATAAGACAGACATTAGTGGCAGACAGCAGGGTTGGGTCCATGCATCTATCGAACGAGACAGACATTAGTGGCAGACAGCAGGGTTGGGTCCATGCATCTATCGAATTAGATAGACATTATTGGAAGACAGCAGGGTTGGGTCCATGCATCTATCGAATGAGACAGACATTAGTGGCAGACAGCAGGTTTGGGTCCATGCATCTATCGAATGAGACAGACATTATTGGCAGACAGCAAGGTTGGGTCCATGCATCTATCGAATGAGACAGACATTAGCGGCAGACAGCAGGGTTGGGTCCATGCATCTATCGAATGAGACAGACATTCGTGGCAGACAGCAGGGTTGGGTCCATGCATCTATCGAATGAGACAGACATTAGTGGCAGACAGCAGGGTTGGGTCCATGCATCTATCGAATGAGACAGACATTAGTGGCAGACAGCAGGGTTGGGTCCATGCATCTATCGACTGAGACAGACATTAGCGGCAGACAGCAGGGTTGGGTCCATGCATCTATGGAATGAGACAGACATTAGAGGCAGACAGCAGGGTTGAATCCATGCATCTATCGAATGAGACAGACATTAGTGGCAGACAGCAGGGTTGGGTGCATGCATCTATCGAATGAGACAGACATTAGTGGCAGACAGCAGGGTTGGGTCCATACATCTATCGAATGAGACAGACATTCGTGGCAGACAGCAGGGTTGGGTCCATGCATCTATCGAATGAGACAGACATTAGTGGCAGACAGCAGGGTTGGGTCCATGCATCTATCGAATGAGACAGACATTAGTGGCAGACTGCAGGGTTGAATCCATGCATCTATCGAATGAGACAGACATTAGTGGCAGACATCAGGGTTGGGTCCATGCATCTATGGAATGAGACAGATATTAGCGGCAGACAGCAGGGTTGGGTCCATGCATCTATCGAATGAGACAGACATTAGCGGCAGACAGCAGAGTTGGGTCCATGCATCTATCGAATGAGACAGACATTAGTGGCAGACAGCAGGGTTGGATCCATGCATCTATCGAATGAGACAGACATTAGTGGCAGACAGCAGGGTTGGATACATGCATCTATCGAATGAGACAGACATTAGTGGCAGGCAGCAGGGTTGGATCCATGCATCTATCGAATGAGACAGACATTAGTGGCAGACAGCAGGGTTGGATCCATGCATCTATCGAATGAGACAGACATTAGTGGCAAACAGCAGGGTTGGATCCATGCATCTATCGAATGAGACAGACATTAGTGGCAGACAGCAGGGTTGGATCCATGCATCTATCGAATGAGACAGACATTAGCGGCAGACTGCAGGGTTGGATCCTTGCATCTATCGAATGAGACAGACATTAGCGGCATACAGCAGGTTTGGGTCAATGTTGTTATAGTCGCTAGACGTAAATACTGAATGGGTGTCGCTGTTTCCTCTCTCCATCTGCCATTTAGACGTACTTCAAAGCAGGAAAAACACAAATGCAAGTGAAGCTTCTCAATGCATCCACTTTGTTTGGTCCTAAGTAGGGTCATCATGGATTCAAAATGGTCTGTTGTTAATTTGAACGAGTTATTCGTCCTTCTGTCCTGACATCAAACATGGCTGGCCTTTGTATCGTCCCGTGTGTGAGGCCTGAAAGAGTGCGCATTCTCCTTGTTTCAAACAGGAAAACAACAGAAAGTCCACACATCCCTCTGTCATGCACAGATTTATCCCATCTCGTCTTCATTTGTCATACCCTCCCTCCCGTCCATTGTACACTGAATCTCGTGGTGAGGCAGTCGCCCTGACACAACTTACCATCATCTCATAGAAGGATAATCCACTGAATGCAATCTCAATTCCTTCCACCAAACTCGGAACAAGTGTGTGTCTACCCTCAGGAGAGCCAGGAAACAATATCTCTCTACTAAACTCTCAAGAATGAACTCTCAAACCTGTCTCCTTCCTCCAAATCCTGGTGGCGTCTGGTCAAATCTGTTTCTGCTGTTTGTTGCCCCTCCATCTCCTCCCTCACCTCAAACGGCCACACAGTTGACACCGCACGTGACAAAGCCGAATGCCTCAACTCTGTGTTTGCCTCAAAATCTCGTGTCCCAAACCCATCTCTCTCTGTACCCACCGTACCCAGTCGTACCCAGCTGCTCCTGGACTTGGTGTCCTTCTCTCCTGACAAGGTGGAGAAGTTTCTGTCAATCCTCGACTCTGATTCTGCAACTGGTCCAGACAGCATTAGCCCACGGGTCTTAAAATCCTGCTCTGCCGCTCGTTCACTCCCTCTCTCTGTTATCTTCACCATCTCTTTTGCTCAAGGTCATCTGCTATCAGTTTGGAAATCAGCCAACATCACCGCTTTACACAAAAAAGGTGCAAAAACTGATCCTTGCAACTACAGTCCAATCAGCCTTCTCCCAATTATCAGCAAAGTCGTGGAATCCATTATTGCTTCGGATATCAAATCTTTCCTCTTCTCCAATGGCTTGATCTCCGATCATCAATTTGGATTCAGACCAGGTCACTCTACTCTACACATGCTGCTTCTGCTGTCTCAACAATGGATGGAGGTCCTCAATGCCAAACAGGAAATCAGAGCTGTCTCACTTGACAGATCACGTGCCTTCGATATGGTCTGGCACCCAGCTCTGCTCACCAAACTCTCCTCCTGTGGTATCCCTGGAAATTTCCATGCATGGCTGGCGGACTTCCTCTCTGGTCGTAGTCAACGTGTGGCCCTGAATGGGTTTCTCTCATCTCCCCGTCCTGTTCAGGCTGGAGTTCCCCAAGGTAGTGTTCTGGGCCCTATCCTTTTTCTGGTCTTCATCAATGATCTCTCCGACTCTCTGGAAAATCCTCTCTATCTCTTTGCTGATGACTCCACTCTCTGCTGCTCCATTCCTCTTCCCTCAGATGGGCAGTCTGCAGCCTCCCCACTCTCTGCAGACCTGGACAAAATCACAGACTGGTCAAACAAGTGGAACATGTCTTTCAATCCTGACAAATCTCACACTCTTACTTTGTCTCTCTGAAAAGACCGACTGGACAACCCTCCCATCTATTTTCTCAACAATCCTCTCCAAGAAGTTCTGTCACTCAAGCTTTTGGGTCTCACTATCTACCATGATCTTTCCTGGGAAAACCACATTTCAAATCTGGCCTCCAAAGCCAGTCGCCGACTGGGCATCCTCCGTCGTGCGAAGTCCTTCCTTGGCACACCTGAGTTCCTCACCACATACAAGGCTTTCATCCGCAGCACAATGGAATACTGCTCTCCCTCTGGGCTGGTGCTCCTGCCTCACACCTAGCTCGGCTTCACGCTGTTGAAACCAAAGCTTTCAGAATCATTGGAATCTCCCGCGATGAAGCTAACTCCGAGGGCCTTTCACTCACTCACTGCAGGCAGGTTGGTGGTCTTTCAGTCTTCTACCGACTCATCTCCGGCCTTGCTCCCCCAGCTCTCTCTGGGCTCTGTTCCCCAAATATTCCTACAGGTTGCACAAGATCTGCCAACAACCCTTTTCTGGTGAAATTTCCAAAATCTAGGCTCTCTGCTCACCTTCACTCCTTCATTGCTCTTTTCTCCTGCCTCTCGAACAAACTCCCTCACTCTCGTCAATCCCACTCCTCCCTCCAGGTCTTTAACACAGCTGTTCACCACCATCTCTTATCTTCCCCCATCCAAAACCTTGATCTTTTCTACCCCGGTTAATTCACCCCAGATCCACTTTTTTGAAATACCGACTTCTTTCCTGGAAGTCCTAGCAGTGTCCATGTGTTTTATACCGTCCACCTTCCCATGCCTCCTCCCCCCAAACCCTCTCCCTCTCACCGATCTTCCGATGTCCCTGTTCTCTGCTGTTGTACTTGTGTGCTTCCCCCTCCCTCCCCATCTTGTCTCCCGCTCTCTTTATTGTGTGTTTTTGGTGTGTCCGCTTTTGTTTTTTGTGACTAATGTTAGCTCTTACACGAGCCTCGATCTTGTGTACAAAAAAAAATTAAAATCTCGACCCACATCCATTAGTACGTGGATCTGATAGGTATGATGCATCTGCTGGTCCTCAACTTCCCCAACCGACTGTGCCAAACACCTCTGCTCCAGCACTTCCTGTTATCATGGCATTTGGTACCCCATCACATACCCCAGGTAGCCGCTCACATTCCATCCCTCATGCTCTTCGTCTTGCCCCAAAACACTTACCCTGCAGAGAATTTACCTCTTCAGGTGAACTCGTCTTGGGTGAAAATGGTGTTGCAATGCATGTCCCTTTTATGTTGCCATGTTAACTAAACGTACATTCAAACATTGTGCTTAGTTTGGTTCCCGTTGAACATTTCCAACAGAATATCACTGTACACCTGCAGTACACCTGCAGTACACAGACGTTCAGCAGCGTCAGCACTAAAAATGGAGTTTCTACAAAAATAATGTTATCTTTAGGAGCAACATCCCTGACCCCATACACCCCATCCCAGAGGGATGACTATAACTGGCATGGAAGAGGAAGCAGATCGGGTCCAGAGAAGCAAACTGGCCCTCGTCCAACATGGCGGACATCATACGGCAATGCGTCGTTATGTCGAGTCCGCTCGGCGCAAATTTGAAGGATTAGCGAAAGGGAAGAGACAACGCCCGAGTGCCGCACGCTCGGCCCATGAGACAGGATAAAAGTATGTCGAACCATAGGGTTTCCAGCTCGTCGCCGGGGCAAACCCGTTTATGATGTCCGCCCCGTGGAATGCATCCAAAAATGTCCCGCTTGTACGTGCCAGGGAACGGACCCGCGTGATCATAAAAGTCCGTCCAACTATCCAAATGGCCCCGATGCCTTGACTTATAGTGCAGTTAACATCTCGCACACTCCGCCGCTCTGTCCTCACGGCATCTGCTGCTCGGAGGCATTTGCAGAACCTTCTCAGACGAGGCCAGACAAATGACAAGTAGGCTCGTATCGGTGCAGGAGGTGGAATTGTCTGAAAATGTTGCAAAGTGCAGTGCGTGTTGTTGGGAGATATCAATTAATTATTTGGTGTTTAAATAAGTGCTCCATGGGGCATGAGGTGAAAATGTTGAGGTTCTGAGAATCATGATGTTGTGTAAGTACGAGTCCAAGTGTTTGTGCTGCTCATATGTTGATCAATTTGGTAACTTCCCGTTGCCGCATAAAGCTGAAATTTGGTGTGCTGACGAAAAAGCGTCCGTAGATGAAAAATTACGGGAAAAAACAGTAAAGGCGTCCGTTTAACAAAAAAACCTCAGTCAATATCTAGCATTTGAAAATTGTACTTTCTTTAACTGTTATCTGTGAAATAAACATGACAATAATGTTTGTAAATGAAAAAAGAAAGTGTCCATAAATGAAAAATGACGTAAAAAGCCGTAAAGGCGTCCCTAAAAAAAAAAAAACTCATTGGATATCTTGCATTTGAAAATTGTAATTTTTATAACTGAAACAGTGAAATAAACATGACAATAATGTAAGTGAATAAAAAAAACAACCGTCCATAAATGAAAAATCACGTAAAAAAAACCGTAAAGGCGTCCCTAAAAAAAAAAAGAAGCTCAGTCAATATTTAACATTCGAAAATTGTAATTTTTATAGCTGAAACAGTGAAATAAACATGACAATAATGTAAGCGAATAAAAAAAACAACCGTCCATAAATGAAAAATCACGTTAAAAAAACCGTAAAGGCATCCCTAAAAAAAAAAGAAGCTCAGTCAATATTTAGCATTCGAAAATTGTAATTTTTATAACTGTACACTGTGAAATTAACATGACAATGTCAGCAAAAAAAAAAAAAAAAAGCGTCCATAAATGAAAAATGATGTAAAAAAACAGTAAAGGCGTCTGTAAAAAAAAAAAAAAAAACCCAATGGATATCTTGCATTTAAAAATTGTAATTTTTATAACTGTTATCTGTGAAATAAACATGACAATAATGTTTGTAAATGAAAAAAGAAAAAGCGTCTGTAGATGAAAATTTACGTAAAAAACCGTGAAGGCGTCCGTTAAAAAAAAAAAGAAACCTCAATGGATAGCTTGCATTTAAAAATTGGATTTTTATAACTGTTATCTGTGAAATAAACATGACAATAATGTTTGTAAATTAAAAAAGAAAAAGCGTCTGTCGATGAAAATTTACGTTAAAAACCGTGAAGGCGTCCGTTTAAAAAAAAGAAACTTCAATGGATATCTTGCATTTGAAATTTGTAATTTCTTTAACTGTTATCTGTGAAATAAACATGACAATAATGTTTGCAAATAAAAAAAGAAAGCATCCATAAATGAAAAATGACGTCAAAAACCATAAAGGCATCCATTAAAAAAAAAAAAACTCAATGGATATCTTGCATTTAAAATTTTTAATTTTTAGAACTGTAAACTGTGAAATAAACATGACAATAATGTCAGCAAATAAAAAAGAAAGCGTCCATAAATGAAAAATGATGTAAAAATACTGTAAAGGCGTCCGTTAAAAAAAACCTTAATGGATATCTTGCATTTGAAAATTGTGATTTCTTTAACTGTTATCTGTGAAATAAACATGACAATAATGTTTGTAAATGAAAAAAGAAAAAGCATCCGTAGATGAAAATTTACGTAGAAAACCGTAAAGGCGTCCCAGAAAAACAAAAACCTCAGTCAATATCTTGCATTTAAAAATTGTAATTTTTATAACTGTAAACTGTGAAATAAACATGACAATAATGTCAGCAAATAAAAAAAGAAAGCGTCCATAAATGAAAAATGATGTAAAAAAAACTGTAAATGCGTCCGTTAAAAAAAAAAATCTCAATGGATGTCTTGCATTTGAAAATAGTAATTTCTTTAACTGTTATCTGTGAAATATATATGACAATAATATTTGTAAATGAAAAAAGAAAAAGCATCTGTAGATGAAAATTTACGTAGAAAACCGTAAAGGCATTCCCCCTCCCCCCCCCCCCCCCCCCAAAAAACCTCAGTCAATATCTAGCATTTGAAAATTGTAATTTCTTTAACTGTTATCTGTGAAATAAACATGACAATAATGTTTGTAAATGAAAAAAAAAGCGTCCATAAATGAAAATTTACATAGAAAACTGTAAAGGTGTCCCTAAAAAAAAAAAAGAAAGCTCAGTAAACATCTGGCATTTAAAAATTGTAATTTTTATAACTGTAAACTGTGAAATAAACATGACAATAATGTCAGCAAATAAAAAAAGCATCCATAAATGAAAAATTATGTAAGAAACCGTAAAGGCATCCCTAAAAAAAAAAGCTGTCAATATGTAGCATTTGAAAGTTGTAATTTCTACAAGTGTAAACTGTGAAATAAAAACCTCAATGAAAATTTACGTAAAAACCATAAACGTGTCCGTAAAATAAATAAATAAAAAGCCTAATTGATATATAGCAGGAGGTCGGTGATGCTTGCTAATAATCATAAAGGTTCCATTTATTATGTACGTACGTACGAAGCACGGTTTGTTATTGATTACTTCATGTGTAAGCATACCCCAACTGGCACATATATATGTATACATATACACACACATACATACACACATACATACACACACGCACATACACACACATACGAACAAACATACAGAGAATAGCAAAAGAACAAAAGAACAGCATGGAAAATGGCGATAAATTAACGGATAAAGCTCAAGATGCTGCCATGTGCATGTGATGCTATTGATGAGGCGGCACGAACATTACATATGAAGTGCACGTGTTGATGGGTAAAGAACGCGCCACACAGAGCACGACATATCACGTGCAGCAGTTCCTGTGCATGGCAAAAAGAGAATCAGGTCAGGAGTAAAAACGCACCCATCTGTCACCCCCTCTGTCTACCCATCTGCCCCGCAGAAATCTCCCAGCACGCACTCTGTATCAGGGTACGGCAGAGCGCACGCATGGGCTCCTTCCATCCAACTCGTGCACATTCAGGGCTCTGTTTAACTCGTGCATGCACGGGGCATCGGTGGAGACCCAGACACGAGTCTCGGCACAACATGCGCAATCACGAGGCTTAGAGGTCCCAACAAGCACATGCAAGGGGGCACATGCGCATGATGGCCCAACTTGTATATGCATGGGGCACACGCACATGGTCTGCAACAGTATGTCCATGCATGCGGACATGTACGAGGGACTGGCAATAAAACACTCTTAGGCAAGCTCTGCTAAGTACCCAGCCAAGGGAGCGCTTGTTTTAGAGCATTTGTCTCATCAAGGGGTGATGGTGGTCGATGTGTTTGTCACCCAAGAACCTCGTTCACCCACTCCATTAACCACCCTCCTCCCCCCTGCCACCCACTCCCCTGAAAAGAAAGAAAAAAAACTGAAAAACAAATACAGAAATAACTGCAGAAAAAAGTTACAGAAAAAAATTACAGAAAAAAACCAAAACAACATTATGCATTTTTTATTATTATATCAATTGGTCTGTTGTTGATGTGGCGCAGGCATGATGGGCCAAATGGCCTCCTCCTGTGTCTAATTTCCTTGTGTATCTCATAAAGACGTTTCACTAGACATCACGTGCCTCGGCAGTGAATTCGAGGAGGCATCGTTCCGGACGTGTGCGCTTTCGTCACTGGAAGGGCCTTGTGATGACACAATTTGAATGACGAAACAAAGAAGTTTCGTTGTAAATATTTAAACTTTGCATCAAATGTCAATCAATATATTATTCTTTGAGTTTGATTTCTACGCGAACACCTGCTCACTACGGGAGCGGCAGGAGGTCATGTTATTGTCCCCCGTCGCACAGCGGAGCGAAAGGGGGACAATGGTTTTCCCCTCCGTCCGTGTGTCCGTCCGTCCGTCCGTCCGTGCGTGCGTGTTTGCGTGCGGGCGTGCGTGCGTGCGTGTGTAAGCGAAGGACCGCATTCGAATTTGGTGTGTGGGTGCAACCCACGTCAAAATCCAAGATGGCCGCCGCCATGGATGTCTGATGCCATGTATGTCTGAACATTGTGAGATGAATATCTTGAAAAATAAGCGAAGTACCAACTTCTAATCTGGTGTGTGGGTGTATCTAGGCATGAGGAAGAACGTTATTGAAAATTGGGTCGCCACGTCAAAATCCAAGATGGCCGCCTCCATGTATGTCTGAACCTTGTGAGCAAAATATCATATCATAGCATGTTTTCTGCTTCTTCCACTTTGTCAACTCACATCACTTCACCGACGGGGGACCTAGGCGTAACGCTTGTTATCATTATTATGACTATTACTTATGCTACATCAGGTCATTGAAAAGATCAGACTGTGCTTCCCCATTCTAAATTCCTGATAATAAAATGTACTTCTGTAAGGGTGTTGGTTGGGGGGAGAGGAGGGGTGGGTGGTGGGGGGGCGATATCGTATGTCACAAAACCCCTTGGGGAGGGGGATATTGTTGTGTAATAACATGAATATTAAGCTATTATCATTCGTGTTGTTATTACCCTCGCCAGAGGAGAGGGTATTGCATTTGAGTCCGTTTATCTGTCTGTCTGTTTGTTTGTCCACACAGAATAAATATGATTTTCTCTACAACAGTTGGTCCGATCGACAGGAAATTTTCACCATAGGTGCAACTCCACCTGTAGAATTTTTTAAATGATAATTATGACATCGTCGGTCACGTGGTTCGGCCGCCATCTTGGAAAAAACGAAAAACTTTGCACCTCCATATCTCGGAAAGTGCTGAATAGAAAATTTGAGACATGGCTCCTTGTAAAGAACTCTCCATGGGGAATAAAATATGTTAATGATGATGTCATAGATGCCTCCATTATGACGTCATAATTCGACAAGTGTAGCGGCTGCCGCTGGGTTTTCACAATCGCCTTGCACCTATCAAGGACGCGGAGCGATCACCATGCCGGGCTCGTCCAGGACGCCCGGGCAGGCCCGCGCTCAACTTGCCAGGCCTCGGTCGGGACGCCCGGGCAGGCTCGCCCTCAACTTGCCAGGCCGCAGCCAGGACGCTGGGCCACGCCCCCTGGCGCCGGGCCTGGGCAAACGCTCCGGGATAATTGGTATATATATTGCTGCCCGATAAACGGGTTTTCAGTGTGCCTGAGTGTTTGATTTCATTAAAGCAACTCGGATGAATTCTAGCTTTTTGTCGCGTCCATTCTTCCGATCGACGTGGGAGCCCCAGCTCCTTCATTGGTGACCTATCGACATGGACACGGCAGTCGCCCTTAAACTGCCTACCTTCTGGGAGGCTCACGCGGCGGTTTGGTTCGCGCAGGCGGAGTCCCTGTTCGCCCTGCGAGGCGTCACGGCCGATGACACCCGCTTCCACCATGTGGTAGCTGCGCTCGGGTCGGCTACCGCGGCCCGCGCCCTGAGCCTCCTCGAAAGCCCGCCAGCCGCTGACAAATACGGCGCGATTAAGAAGCTGCTCCTCGATGCTTTCGCCCTCCCATCGGCGGAACGCGCACGGCGCCTGCTCGAACTGCCTGAGCTCGGCGACACGCGCCCTTCCGAGCGAATGGACTACATGCTTTCACTGCTCGGCGAGCACTCTCCGGCATTCCTGTTCCGGGAGCTGTTCCTCCGTCAGCTGCCTAACCCGGTACGCCTCGCCCTGGCAAGCACGACGATCACAGATCCCCGGGCCCTTGCCAGAGAAGCCGACAAGATCTCCGCCGCAGGACAGCGCATCGCAGCGGCGACATGGGACCCACCGCCGTCCGACGCAACACCCATGGCGCCCGAGCACCCGGCACGGTCGACGGCCGAACTGCCGACGCAATTGGCGGCCGCTCTACCGAGCCGACCACCTCCAGCACGACGACCGAGGCCTCCACCTGACCAAGCGTGGTGTTACTATCATGCCAGGTTCGGACAGAAGGCCCGGACATGCCGACCCCCGTGCACCTTCGGCAGGCCGGGAAACGGCCGGGCCGGCGTTCATTACCAGCCATGAGCGCCGGCCACACGGGCAACTTACTGTTCATCACGGATAAAGCGTCCGGACGGCGCTTCCTGTGCGACACCGGCGCCCAACTGAGCGTCATACCCGCCTCCGACCAGGACAGGCAATCCGCGGTTTGCGGCCCCTCCTTGGTTGCGGCCAACGGATCGACTATCCGCACCTTCGGCCCGCGCAACGTCACCCTCTGCTTCGGCGGCCAACGCTTTGCTTGGACGTTTGTAACCGCCAACGTGCCCATGGCTCTGCTAGGCGCCGACTTCCTCTGCGCACACGGACTGCTGGTGGACGTCCAACGGCGTCGTTTAATCAACGCTGAAACCTTCAGCTCCCTGGTATGCACATTGAGCAGCTCCGCGCCGACCGAGCTGGCATGCACCGTCCCGGCGGCGAACGAGTTTGCTCGCCTGCTCACGGAGTTCCCGGCCCTCACGCGGCCGACGTTTTCGGCCGTCGCAGTACGGCATGGGATCGAGCACCACATACCAACCACGGGCCCGCCGGTCTACGCCAGGGCCCGCCGCCTTGACCCAGCCAAGCTCGCCGTAGCGAAGGCCGAATTCGACGCGTTGGAGCACCTCGGCATCGTGCGGCGCTCCGATAGCGCGTGGGCCTCGCCACTGCACATCGTGCCAAAGCCGGGGGGTGGATGGCGCCCGTGTGGCGACTACCGCCGTCTCAATGACGCTACCACCCCCGACAGGTACCCGATCCCGCATATCCAAGACTTCTCCGCCCGTCTGGCGGGACGGGTCATTTTTTCGAAAATTGATCTCATACGGGGATATCACCAGGTACCTGTCAGGGCGGCCGACGTCCCTAAAATGGCAGTCATCACGCCGTTCGGCTTATTCGAATTCTTGCGGATGCCGTTTGGTCTCAAGAACGCGGCTCAGGCGTTCCAGCGCTTGATGGACGGCGTGCTGCGTGACCTGCCGTTCCTTTTCGTTTACCTGGACGACATCCTCGTCGCCAGCACGTCCCGGGCCGAGCACCTCCTCCACCTCCGAACACTGTTCGGGCGCCTCAGCGAGCACGGCCTCATCGTCAACCCGGCCAAATGCCACTTCGGCACGACGGCCGTTGATTTTTTGGGCCACCACATCACCAAGAACGGGGCCGTGCCGCTGCCAACCAAGGTCGAGGCCATCACCACGTTCCCGCGTCCCCGCACCATAAAGGCCCTGCAGGAATTCCTGGGAATGGTGAATTTTTATCACCGCTTCGTGCCCCGCGCTGCTCAACTCATGCGGCCCCTCTACGAAGCCCTCCGGGGCAAGCCGGCCAAGCACGACATCGCCTGGTCCGCAGCAATGGATGCGGCCTTCCAACGCTCAAAGCGGGCCCTCGCCGACGCAACACTGCTCGCTCACCCGGTGCTCAACGCTCCCATCGCCCTCACCACGGATGCCTCCGACTACGCGGTGGGTGCCGTACATGAGCAATGGGTGAACGGGGTTTGGCAGCCACTCGCTTTTTTCAGCCGGCAGCTCCGGCCGAACGAGCTCAAATACAGCACGTTTGACCGGGAGCTCCTCGGTCTACACCTGGCCGTCCGCCATTTCCGCCACCTCCTGGAGGGCCGACCTTTCACGGCGTTCGTCGACCACAAGCCGTTGGTTTACGCCATGGCCAAGGTCACGGAGCCATGGTCGGCCCGCCAACAGCGCCACCTCTCCGCCGTGTCGGAGTTTACCACGGACATCCGGCACGTCGCCGGCAAAAACAACGCCGTGGCCGACTGTCTTTCCCGGGCCAGCGCGAACGCGGTCCACCTGGGCATGGATTTTGCGCTTATGGCGGCGGACCAAACCACCGACACCACGGTGCAAGCCCTCCGGGCGGCGGACACGGGCCTCCGCCTGGCCGACATCCCCTGCGCGGACACTGTCCTGCTCTGCGACGTCTCCCAAGGCCAGCCTCGCCCCATCGTGCCCGTCACCTGGCAACGCCGCATCTTCGCCTCCCTCCACGGCCTTTCCCACCCGGGCCGGAAAGCTTCCCAGAAGCTGGTGTCGGCGCGTTTTGTCTGGCACGGCCTTCGTCGGGACGTCCGCGATTGGACCAGCACCTGCACGGCCTGCCAATGGGCCAAGGTCCACCGACACACCCAGGCCCCGCTGGCACCTTTCACCGTGCCCGAACGACATTTCGACCACGTCAACGTGGATCTGGTGGGCCCCCTCCCCCTGCCACGGGGGTTCACACACCTGCTCACCATGGTGGACAGGACCACCAGGTGGCCGGAGGCCGTTCCCCTCGTCTCCACCACCACCGCCGACGTGGCGCAGGCTTTCATCGCCACCTGGGTCGCCCGCTTCGGCGCACCGGCGGACATCTCGTCAGACCGCGGACCACAGTTCACCTCCGAGCTGTGGGGCGCGGTCGCCCGCAACCTGGGGGTCAAGCTCCACCGTACTACGGCCTACCACCCCCAAGCAAACGGGTTGTGCGAGCGATTCCACCGCTCCATGAAGGCCGCGCTCATGGCCGGCCTTCAAGACGGCGGTTGGGCCGACCGGCTGCCGTGGGTCCTTTTGGGCCTTCGCACGGCCCCCAAGGAGGACCTCCAGGCATCCACCGCCGAGCTTGTCTATGGCCAGGCGCTACGCGTCCCGGGCGAATTCGTGCCCGACGCTACCAGTCCCTGGTCCGCAGCTCACCAGCGCTCGGACCTCCAGGAGGCCGCCCGACGGTTTGCCCCCTTGCCAACATCCCGCCACGGTGACCCCCAGTCCTACGTCCCCCCAGCACTCCGCACAGCGGAGTATGTTTTTGTGCGTCACGACGCACATCGGTGGCCACTCCAGCCGCGGTACGACGGGCCCTTCCGGGTGCTGCGACGGGACGACAAGTCGTTCGTCATCGACATCGGCGGCAGGTCGGACCGGATTGCGGTGGACCGCCTCAAGCCGGCGCACGTGGACGTCGACCACCCACCACGGGTGGCCCTTCCGCCGCGGCGAGGCCGCCCCCCGTCCACGGTGCCCCCCACTCGACCGCCCACCACCTCACCGGACCCCCTCCCACGACCCGCCAGGGGTCGCTTCGGCCGGGTCATCAGGACCCCCCTCAAATTGACCCTGCCGGTGCAAGTCGATTCTGGGGGGACGTGTGTAGCGGCTGCCGCTGGGTTTTCACAATCGCCTTGCACCTATCAAGGACGCGGAGCGATCACCATGCCGGGCTCGTCCAGGACGCCCGGGCAGGCCCGCGCTCAACTTGCCAGGCCTCGGTCGGGACGCCCGGGCAGGCTCGCCCTCAACTTGCCAGGCCGCAGCCAGGACGCTGGGCCACGCCCCCTGGCGCCGGGCCTGGGCAAACGCTCCGGGATAATTGGTATATATATTGCTGCCCGATAAACGGGTTTTCAGTGTGCCTGAGTGTTTGATTTCATTAAAGCAACTCGGATGAATTCTAGCTTTTTGTCGCGTCCATTCTTCCGATCGACGTGGGAGCCCCAGCTCCTTCACAAGTACAAAACTTCATCCGATAAAGATGAAATTTCTTGAGCGTCATGGAGGCATAAATTGGTGGAGAAAAAAAAGAATGATGTCATCGGTCACATGGTTCAGCTGCCATATTTGTTTTAACACAAAAGCCTGAAAAAACACTGAACATACATCATGGCGAGGGTTTTTGTATACTGAATCGAGGCTCGTGAAAGAGCTAACATTTATTTCACAAACAAATCAACCAGACAAACAAAATATACAAAAAGAGGGAGCGGAAGACAAGATGGGGAGAGAAGGGGAAGCACACACACAACCACAACATTTGAGAGCAGGGAGAAGTGTGGGAGGGAGAGGGCTTGGGGGCAGGAGGCGTGGGAAGGGGAGGGGGGGGGGGGGAGAGGTAAGTAGTGTAATAATGTTGCTTCTGGGACACCTCCGTTTAACATGGGAAATCCCTATCTAATGTCATTTACCCCCTTGTCTTTTTCAAAAATCATAAACACCTCTATTTCTCCCACCCTCATCTTTATGAACCTTTTGTCTGTAGTACCTATCCTTAATGTTGTTCATTAGACCACTCAAACACTACAAATATTTGTTTTCTCTTATAGACCTATCATCCTTCTTCTACATATCATCTGGCAGATTAATCTTTGACCCACTCAAACATTGACCCATTCACTTCCATATTAATTCTTTCCCTCCCTCATTGCCCCTAAAGACCTCTATTTCTCTCACCCTGTTCTTTACGAACCTTCTAACCTTTTGACATGTTATCCTTATTCATTAGACCACTTAAACACCTGTGATCCTTCTGACCTTATGAACCTTTTAACCTTTTACTCTTAATATCATCTGGTGAATATAACCCACTCAAACAACGACCCTACAAATATTTGTTTATGTGTGGGAAATAATTTAATTCTCCTACAACTCTCCTCACCGTCTAATACATTAACAAAAAATATGTTTGAGTTTGGTTCTTTATTAAGATATTTTAACTGAGCTAAGATAAAATGGTAAACCTCCCTCAATGTTCTTATTTGAGCGCCTCCAGTGCCACACACTTTTTGGTAGGCTCTGCCCACCTTTTGTTAAGCTCCGTCCACTTTTTGGAAAAACCCCGCCCACTTTTTGGTAAGCCACGCCCACCTTTTACTAAGCCCCGCCCACTTTTTGTTAAGCCACGCCCACTTTTTGCTATGTCCCGCCCCCTTTTGCTAAGCTCCGCCCACTTTTGCTAAGTCCCACCCACTTTATAAACTCTTCAGCATTGTATCATTTCCAGGTAAAACATTACATCATTTTCAGGGAATTTCCATCACATCATTTCCAGTTAAGACACGCCCAGGGAATTTCCACAGGAAATGACACACACCCAGCCCTTCTTATAAAAGGCACCGACCACACAGGCTTTTTCAAACACGCTTTCTGCTTCACTTGAGAATGGACTCCTATGCCGAAATGGAATGGGATAACTTTGCTATTCCTTGGAGTCCTACTACCTGTGTAGAACTCAACCTTCAGATTGATGAACTGGACTCGAACCTCTTATCAATGGAGGTAAGTTTGTTTATTTATTTATTTATTTATTTAATTTTTTTTTTTTTTTTTTTTTTAGATGAGACTCATGTAAGAGTTAACAAAGTTTATTTTAATATTCATAGAGCTTGATTTATACAAATAAAAATATTGTATTAAATTAATACATTGTTATTTTCTTTCACAGGAAATTGTATCTGAGATACGAAATGAAAATTCTGCTTTTAACACAACTTGGGATGAAGTTATTTTTTTGTTTGAAGACATTTTGAACAACCAAGACCCCCAGAACGAGTTCTACCTTGATGACCCAGCCAAAGAGTTATACCTTGGAGATCCACAAAATCCTGAAAAAGAGTTTTACCATGATGATACTTGTTGTGAGTTATCAAAACAAAACCCACTGAACAAGTTCTACCTTGATGAGCCAGAATACAAGTCATACATTGGAGACCCACAAATTTCTGAAAATTGGGAAAGGGGAGTTCTCCCTGATGGTCCGCAGTTATACTATGTGAGACACATCATAGAAACCCTAAAAAATTGTGAAATGGGAATTCTCCCTGATGGTCCGCAGTTATACTATGTGAGACACATCATAGAAACCCTAAAAAATTGGGCAAGGAGAGTTCTCCCTGATGGTCCGCAGTTATACTATGTGAGACACATCATAGAAACCCTAAAAAATTGGGAAACGGGAATTCTCCCTGATGGTCCGCAGTTATACTATGTGAGACACATCATAGAAACCCTAAAAAATTGGGCAAGGAGAGTTCTCCCTGATGGTCCGCAGTTATACTATGTGAGACACATCATAGAAACCCTAAAAAATTGGGAAAGGGAAGTTTTCCCTGATGGTCCGCAGTTATACTATGTGAGACTTATCACGGAAACCCCAAATATTTCTGAAAATTGTGGTTCTACCTTGGGGACTTGGAAAGATGGTTATATTTTTGGAGACTCGGAATGGGGGTTTTGTTTTGATGACTCGGAATGTGATACCTATCTTGGAGGCTCAACAGGAATGTGGTTATACCTTGGGAACTTGGAAAGTTGGTTTTGTTTTGGAGACTCTACCTGTGGGGTCCATCTTGGAGACTCTTTGGATTCTAAAGCAATGAACAATGTTCTTTGTTTAATGACGCTTGATTTAAGCAATATCAAGAAAGTTCGAGGAAGAAAATGCTGGAAAATTCTTTCTTCCCATTTCTACTTCTTCAAACTTGAAAGCCTTGAAAGACAGAATTGGAAGAAGAGGGAAAAAAATAAAAATGAAATACATATTTTTAAAAAAGAAGAAAAAAAAGATTATGTTAGGGTTTGGGTGGGATTTTGAATGTGAGGGTTAGGGATGGGGTTGGGTTAGGGATGGGGTTGGGTTAGGGTTGGGATTTTGAATGTGAGGGTTAGGGTTGGGGTTGGGTTAGGGATGGGGTTGGGTTCGGGTTGGGATTTTGAATGTGAGGGTTGGGGTTGGGTTAGGGATGGGATTGGGTTAGGGTTGGGATTTTGAATGTGAGGGTTAGGGATGGGTTGGGGTTGGGTTAGGGATGGGGTTGGGTTAGGGTTGGGATTTTGAATGTGAGGGTTAGGGATGGGGTTGGGTTAGGGATGGGGTTGGGTTAGGGATGGGGTTGGGTTAGGGATGGGGTTGGGTTAGGGATTGGGTTGGGTTAGGGATGGGGTTGGGTTAGGAATGGGTTGGGTTAGGGATGGGGTTGGGTTAGGGATGGGTTTGGGTTAGGGATGGGTTTGGGTTAGGGATGGGTTTGGGTTAGGGATGGGGTTGGGTTAGGGTTTGTATATTATTATGACTCACTCACACATACACAAAAGTTAAGCCCCAACTGGAAAGTTGAGGGATTCTGTGTTTGGGGTTCACAGATTTAAAAACGTATCCCCATTATACACACACAAAAGTTAAGCCCCAACTGAAAAGTTGTGGGATTCTGTGTTTGGGGTTCACAGATTTAAAAACGTATCCCCATTATACACACACAAAAGTTAAGCCCCAACTAAAAAGTTGTGGGATTCTGTGTTTGGGGTTCACAGATTTAAAAACGTATCCCCATTATACACACACAAAAGTTAAGCCCCAACTAAAAAGTTGTGGGATTCTGTGTTTGGGGTTCACAGATTTAAAAACGTATCCCCATTATACACACACAAAAGTTAAGCCCCAACTGAAAAGTTGTGGGATTCTGTGTTTGGGGTTCACAGATTTAAAAACGTATCCCCATTATGCACACACAAAAGTTAAGCCCCAACTAAAAAGTTGTGTGATTCTGTGTTTGGGGTTCACAGATTTAAAAACGTATCCCCATTACATTTTATTTATTTATTTATTATTTTCAAGGGTATTATCTGCTTACTTGTGTTTTTTGTAATTCTTGCGAGTAAAATGAACCCAAGATTTCTTCTCCATTTAAATCATATAATTTGTAGGTCCAAGGGACTGTATCCATTACATCAATGATTTTAAATAATTCACGAGTCCATTTTTGTGTATAACCTTTCTCAAAATGACTTTTCCATTTGTATATTCTTACAATATCACCAACTTTAAACTTGGGCTTTCTCAAATTAATCTCCTTTTCATATTCTAATTTTGTAAATGTTTCTGATGGTTTTGATTTTGTTGATGAATGAACTGTATTATTGTAATTATCTACAATATCCTGAATTAAATACACCCATTTTTGAGAACCGAGTTGTGTGAATTTTTTATATAATTTCTCTTTTAAAGTACGATTAAAACGCTCAATAACAACTGCCTTTCCTTCATTAAAGGTGCTGTATAATTTAATACCCTTCCCCTTAAGAAATTTCATGAATATTTTGTTATAGAACTCTGTTCCCTCATCAGTCCATAACTTCTTTGGTTTCCTTTTATCCCGATCAAATATTAGCTTAAAGGCTAACATTAAAGTATCACCCCTTTTATTTTTTAAAGGGACAACCCAGGCAAATCTACTCCTCAAATCAATAACGGTTAAAGCATACCTGTATCCCCTGTCATTATTCAATTCAATTAAATCAGCGGACCATATGTGGTCGGTGTATTTAGAATAAACCTTCCTTCTTTTAAACTTTGTGATTATAGGTTTGTGTAATTCTTCAGCCAAAAGCTCCTCAGTCTTGATGACATCATTAGAGCCTAATAGTTTTTTGAGGAATAACCAAGACCAAGTTTCAATTTAGCATTTATCAAATTTCTCACAATAAACCTATCAACTTTCTCTCTCAACGTTGGATTTTGTATCAAAGACAAATTATACAACATTTCGCTGTCGGCTTTATGTTTTTCAGTCAACGTAGTGGTTTTCCCATAAGCAATATCATGCTTCATACACACTTCGTCAACCCTATTTGTAGGTTTAGACCAAGGTTTAGGATTGTCAGCCTCATCTAATCTTTTATCCAAGTTTGTTCCTGGACCACAGAAAGAATACCCTGGAAGGTGTAATTCCCCTGGAATTCCAGTTGTTGTAAATTTACTTCCTGACAGAAACTTTTGTATGTCTCCTCCTCTTTTAGGAGAGATGAATTGGCACTTTTTAGAGCCACATACTTGACATATTCCTTTTTGATAAACTCTATTATTTTTAGCTTTAACATAAGAGATATTTTTAGATTTAGTTTTCTTTTTACATTTGAGACAATAACTCATATTTATTTATCAGAAAAATTCCGACAGAGTATCAAAACCTTTTTGGTTTTCAACATATACATTTCAATCTTTATTTTTAAAACATAAAGAATCCTAAGGAATGCCTTCACTCTCTCCTCCATTTATTTACAAATAAAAACTAACTAAAGTCAATGACACCAACATCATCAATCACATAATCTTTTCCTTCTTCTTCTTCTTCTTCTTCACCACTTTCTCGTTTAAATCTCCTCCCTGAAATTGAAGACATTGACGTTGTTATTTTTGAAACCATTATCTTCATAAGAGTTGTTAATTCTTTAATTTCCTCTTCGGTGCGTTGAGATTGATTTATTTGCTGTAATACACTCAATCTTTTACGAATCTCACTGATTTCCATCTTTTTATATTTTTCCTCCCTCTCTCTTTGCTCCCTTTCCTCCCTCTCCTCCTTCTCCTTTTTCTCCCTCTCCTCCTTCTTCTTTTTCTCTCTTTCCTCCTTCTCCCTTTTCTCTCCTTCCTCCTTCTCCTTTTTCTCCCTCTCCTCCTCCTTTTTCTCCCTCTCCTCCTTCTCCTCCCTCTCCCTTTCCTCCTTCTCCTTTTTCTCTCTTTCCTCCTTCTCTTCTTCAACTCCTTCCTCATCCCTTGCTACCCTTGAGTTTGAACCCCAAAGAATATTATACATATACTCATCTGGATTTTGAGATATTCTTGTATCTATAATTATTTTTCTCATAATAGGATACCAATAAGATTTGTTGACGATTTCTAAAAGAGTTTTATATTTCATAACTTTGAGAAGTTCATTTTTATTTAATATTTTAAACAAGTCTCTATTTGTGGGTTTAACAATATCAGTATAAGGCCAGTTTTTAATGACAAAATTCCCATGTATATGCTCCAAATCATAAGGTATGTAATACCGAGCACCCTTTTCTTGTAGGTATCCTTGAATACAAAAATTATAATTCTCTTGTAGTCTTCTTCCTGCCATTTATGTATCAGAAATATATGTGAGATTAATATTATGACAGGTAATACCACCCCATCTTCCCACTACCAAATCGGTTTGTATTCCTCGGCTTTCTATCCTTATCTCATTACCTTCCTTCTTTGTCATGCGAACCATCGCTATACTATCATATATTTTTCTTTTCTTAAAATCACGTATTTGTTGTTTACTAATTGTACTTCCACATAAATCCTTATCCTCACCAAGTGGATAATATTCTTCTTTACGAGACTGATTTAAATCATGTAGGTCTTCTATGTTTATTGAAAAAGACCAATTATACCCTAAATCAGGCATATCATACCCCCATTTATTAATTCGCATATTAACTAAATGTCCTTCTTTATAAAATTCAATTGTAAGCAGGTAGTTAAATTCAATGAGGAAAGGTGTATGGTCAGTATAACCAGGTGTTGTGGTTGTAAATTTTACTTGTTTCACAAAACGTGCTGTTTTCTTTAAAAATATATATTGTGATAAATCACTTAATCTAATTAAGTCATTCGCATCTGTAGGGTTTGGATAATTGATTAATTTATAAGTATTCTTCATATTAATATTTTTACTTACACTATATTTTTGTCGTTCAGCCTGTGCCTTTGTATAATAATTTGATAAATCAATATCCTGAGAGGATTTTCCAAAGATAGAACCATCTTTTCCAACATAAGTCATTTATATTAGATTAAAAATGATATCATAAAATTTTTCATTATTGTTGAGTTGAAATAATACATATAAACATAATTGACCACAACATTTAGAATTAATTTCTTGAACTTGAAATGTTTGATAAACACCATTCTGTAAGAATTGTATTACTTCAACAGGTGGTGGCATACCATAACTATCAAAATAATATTTATCCTGACTATTATGAATACAAACCCAATGAGAACCATTCTGTGTGTCTAAATTCATAATAATATTCTTTGTATTCTTATTTATATGTATTAATTCATCTCTCATACAAATAACCACATTATCAATTTTTAGTGTTTTACAATACTTAGCTAGTTCTATATTTGACGTTGTATTCTTTCCAAATTGTTTAAACCATTTATCCATTTATTTATGAGAAAGATACAATCCATTACCCCGTTTAGTTAGTTTAACACCCGCTTGAGCGATAGAGGAAAGCATATCTCCAACCAACAATCTAGCTTTATCAGGTAGACTTTCAAGTTTTTGAGCAAAATCTACAATTACACCACTTCCACTAATTTGTTTCTCCAACTCCTTGTTATGTCTTTCCAATTCTTTTTGAGCTTTTAGTTGTGCCTTCCTTTCGTTAGCAGTTTTTACCGCTGCTGAAATACCACCAGTCAATGCTCCCGCCGCACTTAAACCAGCAAATAAAGGAATTAGAAACGGGAGAAATCCTCCTCTTGACTCGTCTATTGAATATTTCTTTAACATAGGTTTCGTCATTTTAATTTTAAGTGATCCAACATCATTTAGTGTTTTTACTTGTGTGTGTGTGAGTAAAACATCAATTCTTACAGCTCCTTTTCTTTGAATTGTATTAACATTAATAATACAAGGCTTTTGATTTTGAATACAAGATGTTAATTTATTAAGATTGATTTGATTAACATATACCACAACCATTTATTTATGAGAAAAAACCTATGTGATATTAATCATAACACCATTATCTGTATTAATCTGTAATTCTGTTTCCTCCAAAAGCAAACAATATGCATTAACCTCTTCACTCTCCCCTCTTTCAATGTATAGAGAAGTATCCACTCGATTAGACTTTATAGTTTCCTTTTGAGAACTCAGGTCAATTGCGTAGATTGTATAAAGTTTTTGAAACGCAACCATATCCAAAATAGGATCATTATTACCATTACTTTCACACACCTTATGGTAGGACTTGTAGGCTTCCGCATAATCATTTTTTTCCCAATCAATTTCCAATCTATCTCGCGGATAAAATGTGCCATCAAGAGAAACCCGAAGTTGTTTCACCTTAGCATTATCACTCAGCGCATTATTCTTATTAGTACCGTCCTCTCCATCTGGTTTTTTAAAAATGAGCCAGAGGTATCGTGGCTTTCCTTGAAGAACACCCAAATTCCAAGTGTAGGTAGTGTGTTCCAGTTTAACGTGTTGACATCTTCTTTTAAGGTATGATACATTTAGCGGTTTCTTTGAGTTAAGTCTTCTATTTAACATCTCTTCCGTTTTAAGATTAGGAGTATATTCACTGATATACCAACACAAATCATTAATAACAAATTTATTGTTGTCTCCAAAAGCATTTTCATCCCCAAAAAGCAACCTATTTACATTATCATTCCTTTGTAGTTGAAATCTAATTTTAAGACCATACAAAACTTTATCATAATCGCAAAATCCAAATATACCTTTAAGAGGTACTGCTACGGTAAAACTATTCACTGCTTTTGTTTCATCATTATACATTGACTTCCTTTGACTATAACCAGGGTCTGCGTTTGTACCCGTTGACATATCAGGAATAAAACCTTCAACAGCTCCCTTACCCATTCTATCACTAAACGAATATAGTGTAAATTTCATCATTTCAGATGTAGCAGAGACATAATCAACCGCTTCAACCTCTTGTGTTCCAATATACAGGCGGACACTGTCAAACATTTTCCAGAAGAAATCATTTACGAGTGTAGCATTAGTATTATTCGCAGCCTTAGTGAATTTAAATTTACACAGCAAGAAACTATCAGCTATATTCAAGTAAGTTTGTTGATTATTTATTTCAAAACTTTTTGTTCCGTTTGAATTCCAGTCTGTTCCTGTTATAGCATTTACCTTAAAATAGTCTTCCTTTTTAGTGGAGTTTGAAATGATAATCGTATCATCCAAATCATAGATACTATCAATCGCTTCCATACTTGTATTTATATAGCATTAAAATTGTTGAAACCCTGACCCAAGTATTTTAATGATTTTTTGTCGTTCTTGTGAAGATAGTTGAGTTTTACCTTTTTTTATTTCTTTGATTGCTTGTAATTTATGAGACTCCTTTTGAGCATCTTTTATACTCTTTATAGCACCCGCAACGGAGCCCACGGCAGAAGCAGTTGAATCAATTAGGTCTTTATGTTTAAGGATGGTTGAACCAATACCCATTAGAGTATCAATTATCCCATCTCCTTTATTTCGAAATTGATGACCTACACCTCGTTGTCTCTTAGGTTTATAGTATCCTCTACCCACATACCTTGTATAGTCTGGTGAAAGGAACATGCCCTCCCCTGTAATTATTTTATATTTTCCCAACTCGTGTTTTCTCACAATAACCATTATTTATTTATTGAAAAACTTCACGTAGGTGAATTCTGATGGATATAATTTCATCATTAAAGGATATCATACGATTATCTTGGTCGGTTATCCTAAAACTTACTCTGTATATGGTTTTTCCTGACACAGGTAAATAGACAAGATTTTTTGGTTCCATATTAAATTTATAACCAATCGGGGTTGAGTATGCACTGAATGAAAATATTGTATTTGTTCTTATTCCATCGTTATAAGCACCATCAATCAAATCACAATGAATTAATACTGAATTTATACCGGAGGATATTTGGATAACATTATCACTGTAAAACGTCCCGTTATTTTCAATCTTTTTTGAAGAGAAACCCAATAGCTCTCTAAACGAATTTTCAATCGTGAAATCAACTTTATAATTATTTTTAAGTTTAATAGTTGATTTTGAAGTGTGTTTTTGAATATCTATTACAATATTTTTTGGTTCATCACCTTTTTCTTTCATAAGGCGAGAGACTTCTGAAGATATTTGAGAAATCTCGTAAGCTCCAGGTGAAACGGTTATAGTTTTATATCCACTTCCTGGATTATAACTAAACTTGTTGTTTTTCTCTGTGATATTAAAAAGGGTATTGTAAGTTTCCATTGACAACAAAGATGCCTCATATGAGGTAAGGGGGTCAAGTTTTAGTGGGTAAGGGAATGAAGCTGTGTAATCGCTCGTTGTGAAATTAAAACTAAGAATTGTGCTTCTCATCTTATTTAATATCTAATAAAATATCTTTGTATTGACATTTATTAATTATTTTCATGTTCATCAACTGATCTAAAATGGCTGAGGATTCATTAAAACAATTGTTGTTTCCAGCCTTCTTACTACCTAACAACAATAATAGCCTATTAACTAATTGTGATGGGTCATTTGGAAGAAAACTAACACCCGAACCAAGCTTACTTAAAGCATCAATAATATGTTTCTCCTTCTCATTCTTCTTACTTTTACCAGCAACAGAAACTCCATAATCAAGTGCATTTAGCAACTCAATATATACCCTATCTTCCTCTCTTTCCATATCAAGTGGTTCCTCAAAATATTTTGAACCGCTGAATCCGGGGTTTGTTAGAAGAAACATTAATCTTGGAGTTAATTTAACATTTGGTTGAGTAGAACTCAAGAACATCAATTCATCATTAAATATCAATACCTTTTCTTCCACAAGATGAAACACTGCTGGTTCTTCTGTTGGAATGAGACCTGCTCTGGTTTTTGAACCCGCCGAATATTCATTGTTTTGAAGAGCTTCCACAACATAATTAGGGGGTTGATTTACCTCCTCAAGTTTCCGAAATAATCCCTCGTCATCATATTCTAATTCACCAAGTTCTTGTTTTGTTATCTGACTAAAATCTTTGAGCATTTGAAGTTTTTTCGGAGTAAATTCTACCGTGGGAACTGTAGGTGAGTGTTGAGTTTTCAAAAGTGGTTTAAAGAATTTCTCTTGTTTTCTTTCAAAGGCTTCTTCACCAGTTAGTTTCTGTCTCCGTTTCTTCTTTATCTCTTCCTGTTGTTTAACAACTTTTGAAACTAATTGTTGATGTTCCTTAAACTTTCTTTCTCTTTCTTCGGTATTCATTTTCTGTATTTATTTATTGAAAAATATCATTTAGTATCTCATCTTGTTTCACAACAATATATTTATATTTTCCAATCGTGTGTTTCATATAATTTTCAAATTCTTTTTTACTACATAACGTAGAGCAATTATCTCTCCAAAAATTATTTACATCTATTGAATTTAACTTAAATAAAATAAAAGTATTGGCATTGTTTCTTATTGAGCGTCGAGGGAGTTGAAAATATGATTGACTAAGATATATACAATTACAAGAAGAATGTCTCCCTCTTGTATAGTAGCTATCCATTACTGTTTGGTTTCTCTCATTAACACAATCATCAAAGATGACGAGGTTCTTTTTTGATTTATCTAAATCTTGAGGTGAAGGTATATCATCCGTATTATCACTGAGAATACAAGTTATGGGTTTCGATTTTGATTTCTGTGTATCACAAAATAATTGTATTATATCTTCAATATTATAATCATTCAGTTTGTTTTGAAGTTTAAATAAACCGATAATGTCTTCCTTTTTAAGACCTGCATTAAAACCCTGTGAGAGTAGTTGATACTCGGGTTGAAAACTTGACTTTGTAAAAATTATTAAATTATCATAATCTAAAAAATTAGGACCAAGGAGCATCTTTAAAAGTAAACAGGTTTTCCCACATCCGCTTGAACCAACTATTAGACATCTCAATGAATTTGGAATGTTTTTATGGTTATTAAATTTTATCTTATTTTCCCAAACGGGTAAAAAATCATTCATTTATATATTTGGAAAACAAGTCATCCAACTTTTTTTGAGCTATTTTAGAAACTCTATATTTTATCCTGAGTTCGGGTTTAATTTCAAAATAATTCATTATTTTATTTATGTAGTATCTTGTATTAACATTTCCATTAAAATTATTTTGAATAATAAATATCATTAAACCCTTATACATTTCCTCAATACAAAGAGTCTCTTTCCTTGTAAGAAATGGTGTATTATCACCATAATGCTTAACATTCATCTCTCTTATTAATCTTGTAAAGTAATTCATTTTTGGTTCTAATTTAAAAGAGTTATATGTTTTTTTATATTTCTTATTATCATTAATTAGAATATAATCACAGAATAAACATTGTTTATATGAATCCTCATCATTAAGCCCCACTCTATCACAAGCCGGACAATTCTCTAATTTATCATATGGAGAGTCTGGAAATTCTAAATATCCTTCAGAACTTATCATATTTATGTGGTAAATTTTTACTTAAACTAAACGCAAGTTTATTCATTAATAAATACAATGTTTCAAAGCACAAAAGACAAATTTCAATCAATCTCTACTTCGGTGGAAGATATAGAAAAATATGTCAAAGATGTTAAATTGAACAAAGATAAATATGGAAATTTTTGGGTAAAACCAGTTATGGAAAATAACATGAGCCCCTCTATTTCATTTAAAGGAAGAGCTCTAACTATACCTGGAAAGACATCCATTAAAGTAAATCTAACAAAAGTTTCTCCTCTACTCCTGGCAATTTATTCAAAGCTTGAAAAAGTGATTGACCACGATACTTTGAAAAAGAATGATAAGACCATTAATAATTCTAGAGGAGACATTTGTATTTTCTTTAATAATCCAAAGGGTGTAGATCTAAGTAAAATGAATGATGTTAATATTTCTGGTGAAATGTCATTTCGTTCTATGATAGTTAGAGATTATTTAAAGATAACTTTTGATATAAAAATTGTAGAGATTGAATCTGTTAATGAAAGAAAGTATATAGATATTGATGGGAATATTTTTCTTGCTAATTAAATATGAGTCAATACAGCAGTGAAGATTTTACTATTTCATTGAACTCGGACGATAGTGATGATAGTATTTCATTGAACTTGGACGATGGTGATGATAGTATTTCATTGAACACAGATGATAGTTATGATACTAATAGTTTGTGCTCAAATGATAGTTATGAGAGTAGCTTTATTGATGACTCTGAGTATGATTCTGAGTATTCATGTGATAGTTATGACTTAGATGATTCTGAGTGAAAAAGTGTTTTAGTTTAAGCACAGCGATATATATAAAACGGAGCTGTAAAGCTCAAAAGTGTTTTATTTTAAGCACAGTGATATATATAAAACACCACGTTTTCTCACGCTATAAATATGGTTTATTGTGATACTTGCGAGAAGGAAGTAAAATATTATAAACAACATATTCTCACCGCAAAACATACATACAACATTTTAAACAAACTTTCCCCTCTTCCACCTGAAACAAAACACTGTTCTACATGTAATAAAAATATCCTCAAGAAAGGCTTCAAAATACATCTTAAAACAAATCTACATTTATCAAATTTTATCACAACTAAAAACTCTGATGGAGCATTCAAAGGACATATTAAAATAAGAGTCTTTAACTTCAAACCTCCTGAACCAGAGTCTATAGTTGATGCTCTAGAAATAGTTAAACCTGCTGTTCAAACGTTGATTGAAAAAACACTAAAGGAAATGAAACCACTTAAATTTTATATGGGAGTAAAATTAGAAATGACAAAGGATGAAGGAGTTATAGATGCACCATACATGAGAACTGAGCCACACTTTATATCTTCATATCAAGATTTTAAAACATCAGGAGTCTATGATGAACTTATTAAACAAGAGCAAGATGTGGATAATTCAATCGTAGGAAGTGGATTCAATATAGGAAAAATTATTTACATAGACATTCATATTCTTAAATCAGATCCTCTAAAAGCTTCTTCTTACATTGATTTACCCAGTGTTATCAAAAATAGAAAAGCAGTTATCAATATCAAAAATAAAGACAATAAATGTTTTCTCTGGTCTATTTTAGCACACTTACATCCTCCACATTTTCATGATGAAAGAGTATCTCATTATAAAAAATATGAGAATACATTAAATACGAAAGATCTAAAGTTTCCGATGACTTTAAATGATATTCCTAAATTTGAAAAGATGAATAATTTATCAGTTAATGTTTATGGTCTAACAGAAACAAACAACATTCAGGTTTTAAAGCTTTCTGACAATTGTAAACAAACTCATATTAATCTTCTATATTTTAATTCAGATGAAAATTCACATTATACATACATCAAAGATATTGCTAAATTAATAAAACCACAAGTCTGTAAGAGAACAAATAAAATATATATTTGTTTGCGTTGTCTTAACTTCTTCAATTCACAAGAAAGATTAGATAAACATTCAAATTATTGTGGCGAACATAAATCAACGGTAATCAATATGCCTAAAGAAGGCTCAAAGATCACATTCAAAGATGAAAATAAAAAGATCAAACATCCATTTGTTATATATGCTGATTTTGAAAGTATTTTAGAAAAAATTGATACTGCTTCTCAAGATCCAAAAGAATCATACACAAATAAATATCAAAAACATACTCCTTGTGGTTTTTGTTATTATATCAAATCATCCGTTGGTGATAAATATAACAAGTTAGAGATGTATAGAGGCTCAAATACCCCAGAGGAGTTTGTGAAACGACTAGAAAAAGACTGTGTTCGATTAACCAAGATAATGAGAGAAACCAATAAACCAATGTCCTTAACAAGTAAAGAAAAAAGGGAATTTATAAAAAACAATGTCTGTCATATTTGTGAGGAGAAAATTGGTAAAGGTCTAAAGGTTAGAGACCATTGTCATCTCACTGGTAAATATAGAGGTCCGGCTCATCAAAGTTGTAATATTAATTATCAACTCCCCTCTTTCATTCCTGTCTTTCTTCATAACAACGCTCATTATGATACACATCTATTTATCAAGGAACTCTCAAAGACTTCTGGAAGTATCTCAGCAATTCCAAACACGGATCAGAAATACATTTCATTCACAAAAACAATTCACACATCTCCTATTACTCATATCAGATTTCTTGATACATTTAAATTCATGGCAAGTCCATTGGTTAACTTGGTTCAAAATCTAAAAGAGTTTCCATGTCTTTCAGGGTATTTTTTAGATAAAGATTTTCTAACACAAAAGGGAATTTACCCCTATGACTATATGGACTCATTTGAGAGATTCAATGAAACACAACTTCCTTCAAAAGAAAATTTCTATAACAAATTAAATAATAGTCATATATCTGATAAAGATTATGTACACGCACAAAATGTTTGGGAAAAATATAACATCAAGAATCTTGGCGAGTATCACGATTTGTATCTCAAAACTGATGTGCTTTTATTGGCCGATGTATTTGAAGCCTTTAGATCTGTTTGTCGCACTGGATATGGATTGGATCCTGCTCACTACTACACAGCACCTGGATTGGCCTGGAGTGCGATGTTGAAAATGACAAAACAAGATTTGGATTTGATAATCGATGTTGATATGCTTTTGATGATTGAAAAGGCAAAAAGAGGTGGAATTTCACAAGTCTGCTCGAGTAGATACGCAAAAGCAAATAACAAATATCTTCCAAATTATGATCCAACGAAAGAGAGTTCTTACTTGATGTACTATGACGCGAACAACCTGTATGGCTGGGCAATGTCTCAGGCTCTTCCTTATGGAAAACTTAGATGGGTAAAGGAAAAAGACTACAAAAACGTTTTACAAGATGTATGTATCTCTACACAAAAAGAATTGGATGAAGAAAAAGTTGGTTATTATTTTGAAATTGATTTAAAATATCCAGAGGAACTCCATAACCTACACAAAGATCTCCCATTTGCTTGTGAGAAAGAAAGTCCAAAGAAAGAATGGTTGAGTGATTATCAACGATCGTTTGATATAGGTGAATCAACAGAAAAATTACTTACTACATTATATAACAAGAAAAATTATGTTCTACACCAAAGAAATTTGCGACAATATTTATCAAAAGGTCTAAGAGTAGAGAAGATCCATAGGGTTCTAAAGTTCAATCAAAGTCATTGGTTAAAGGGGTACATTGATTTTAATACACAAAGAAGAACAGAGTCAAAAACAGATTTTGAGAAAGACTTTTATAAATTAATGAATAATGCGGTCTTTGGTAAGACTATGGAGAATGTGAGGAAAAGACAAAATATCAGACTATCAACATCTTGGGAACAAGCATCAAAATTAATTAATAGACCGAGTTTTACTCGAGCTGAGGTCTTTACTGAGAACTTTTGTGCGATCCATTTGATTAAAGAGAGTATTGAAATGAACAAACCTATTTATATTGGAACAACAATTCTTGATTTATCAAAGTCATTAATGTATGATTACTTTTATAATAACTTGAGGAAGAAATATCAAAATGATGTTAATCTACTTTATATGGATACAGATAGTTTTATTTTGAAAATTAATACCAACGATGTTTATTCAGACATGAAAAGAGACATTAATATCTATGACACGAGTAATTACAGTCCAGAGAGTGAGTTGTTCTCTTCTAAAAATAAAAAGGTGATTGGAAAGTTCAAGGATGAATTAGGAGGAAATGTTATGAGTGAATTTGTGGGATTGAGGTCAAAGGCTTATGCTTATAAATACATTGTGAATAACGTTGAAAAGACTGACAAGAAGTTAAAAGGTGTAAAGAAAAATGTTATTAAAGAAACAATAAACTTTAAGGATTATTATAACTGTTTAACAACAAAGAAAGAAGAGTTTAGAAAGATTAATGGAATAAGAAGTTATAAACATCAATTATATTCAGAAGAGATAAATAAGAAAGCATTGGGGGCTTTTGATGATAAGAGGTTTATTTTAGAAAATGGAATTGATAGTCTCCCTTATGGTTATATAAGTATATAAGTGATAAGCTATATATAAGTGATAAGATATATATAAGTGATAAGATATACATAAGTGATAAGATATATATAAGTGATAAGATATATATAAGTGATAAGTTAAAAAGGGGGGGGGGGGGGGGGTTGGGGATTTTAACGGGCTACCGCCGCCTTTTTTACTATTATATAAATGATAGAACCAAGTATCAACCAGACTAAAGAGTGGAGGTGTAATCAACCTTGGTATATAAATGGAAAACATAATGAATGTGAAAAATATCAAATAGGTATAATTGAAAAGGCAACTGGTAAAAAAGTTCACAAAACAAATAAGAGAATTAATTTAAATACCGGTGAATTGGGTAAAAAAGATGGAAATATTTTTGAGTGGACGGAAAACTTTGATGGTTGTCAGGAAAATATATACTTTAATTTAAAAATGGTATGTGGCACTGGAGCCGCTCAAATAAGAACATTGAGGGAGGTTTACCATTTTATCTTAGCTCAGTTAAAATATCTTAATAAAGAACCAAACTCAAACATATTTTTTGTTAATGTATTAGACGGTGAGGAGAGTTGTAGGAGAATTAAATTATTTCCCACACATAAACAAATATTTGTAGGGTCGTTGTTTGAGTGGGTTATATTCACCAGATGATATTAAGAGTAAAAGGTTAAAAGGTTCATAAGGTCAGAAGGATCACAGGTGTTTAAGTGGTCTAATGAATAAGGATAACATGTCAAAAGGTTAGAAGGTTCGTAAAGAACAGGGTGAGAGAAATAGAGGTCTTTAGGGGCAATGAGGGAGGGAAAGAATTAATATGGAAGTGAATGGGTCAATGTTTGAGTGGGTCAAAGATTAATCTGCCAGATGATATGTAGAAGAAGGATGATAGGTCTATAAGAGAAAACAAATATTTGTAGTGTTTGAGTGGTCTAATGAACAACATTAAGGATAGGTACTACAGACAAAAGGTTCATAAAGATGAGGGTGGGAGAAATAGAGGTGTTTATGATTTTTGAAAAAGACAAGGGGGTAAATGACATTAGATAGGGATTTCCCATGTTAAACGGAGGTGTCCCAGAAGCAACATTATTACACTACTGAGGTATAAAACACAAGGGGACCGAAATTAGCGGGGGTAGAAAAGATCAAGGTTTTGGATGGGGGAGGATAAGAGATGGTGGTGAACAGCTGTTTTAAAGACCTGGAGGGTGGAGTGGGATTGAAGAGAGTGAGGGAGTTTGTTCCAGAGGCGGGAGAAAAGAGGAATGAAGGAGCGAAGGTGAGCAGAAAGTCTTGATTTTGGCAGTTTAACCATCAGAGGGTTGCAGGCAGATCTTGTGCGACCTGTAGGAATATTTGGGGGACAGAGCCCAGAGAGGGCCCAGAGAGGGTTTGCAATCTCTGATTGCTCTTTCTTGTTATTGTCCCCCATCGCACCGCGGAGCGAAAGGGGGACTATGGTTTTCCCCTCCGTCCGTGTGTCCGTCCGTCCGTGCGGGCGGGCGGACGTGCGGGCGTGCGTGCGTGCATGCATAAGCGAAGAGCCGCATTTTAATTTGGTGTGTGGGTGCAACCCACGTCAAAATCCAAGATGGCCGCCGCCATGTATGTCTGATGCCATGTATGTCTGAACCTTGTGAGCAGAATATCTTGAAAAATAAGCGAAGTACCAACTTCTAATCTGGTGTGTGGGTGTATCTAGGCATAAGGAAGAACGCTATTGAAAATTGGGTCGCCACGTCAAAATTCAAGATGGCCGCCGCCATGTATGTCTGAACCTTGTGAGCTGAATATCTTGAAAAATAAGCGAAGTACCAACTTCTAATCTGGTGTGTGGGTGTTTATAGGCACAACGAAGAACGCTATTGAAAATTGGGTCGCCACGTCAAAATCCAAGATGGCCGCAACCATATATATGTCTGAACCTTGTGAGCGAAATATCTTGAAAAATAAGTGAAGTACCAACTTCTAATCTGGTGTGTGGGTGTATCGCGGCATAAGGAAGAACTCTCTTAAAAATTGGGTCGCCAGGTCAAAATCCAAGAGGGCCGCCACCATGTATGTCTGAACCTTGTGAGCTGAATATCTTGAAAAATAAGCGAATTGCCAACTTCTAATCTGGTGTGTGGGTGTATCTCGGCAAAAGGAAGAAAGCTTTTGAAAATTGGGTCGCCACGTCAAAATCCAAGATGGCCACCGCCATGTAGGTCTGAAACTTGTGAGTGGAATATCTTGAAAAATAAGCGAAGTACCAACTTCTAATCTGGTGTGTGGATGTGCCTAGGCATAAAGAAGAAAGCTGTTGAAAATTGCGTCGCCACGTCAAAATCCAAGATGGCCACCACCATATATATGTCTGAACCTTGTGAACGAAATATCTTGAAAAATAAGCCAAGTACCAACTTCTAATCTGGTGTGTGGGTGTGCCTAGGCATAAAGAAGAAAGCTGTTGAAAATTGCGTCGCCATGTCAAAATCCAAGATGGCCGCCACCATATAGATGTCTGAACCTTGTGAGCAAAATATCTTGAAAAACTAGAACGGGCACTCGGTAGAGCGCATACCTTCGCCGCAGCTACTGTTCTGTACTTGGCATGGGAGTGTAGGGAACAGAACAGTGAACAGTTTGGTGCTGATTTCATGCAAATCGGATAAGAATTGACCGAGTTATGACAAAAAACGCACATTTTGCAAGGTCGTGACCCCCCTGACCTTTGACCCCCAACCGCTAACAAGGGTAATGTCTTCACTGGGTCATGTCGTATATCACAAGATCGGGCATTGAATTCTGAACATTTTGGCATTAGTTGCATGCCAATTGGATAAAAATTGACCGCGCTATGGTAAAAATACGATTTTGACCTTTTCGTGACCTTGACCTTGACCTTTGACCCGATTGCTCCCAAAATCTAATCAAATGTGTCCCGTATAATAACCAATCATCCCACCAAATTTCATGCAATTCGGTTGAATACTTTTTGAGTTATGCGAATAACATACACACACACACACACACAGACATACAAATAAATACACAGCGATCAAAACATAACCTTCCGCTTTTGCGAAGGTAATAAACGAACTACTAACTTCTAATCTGGTGTGTGGGTGTGTCTACGCATAAGGAAGAACGCTATTGAAAATTGGGTCGCTACGTCAAAATCCAAGATGGCCGCCGCCATGTATGTCTGAATCTTGTGAGTGGAATATCTTGAAAAATAAGCGAAGTACCAACTTCTAATCTGGTGTGTGGGTGTACCTAGGCATATGGAAGAACGCTGTTGAAAATTGGATCGCCACGTCAAAATCCAAGATGGCCGCCCCCATATATATGTCTGAACCTTGTGAGCGAAATATCTTGGAAAATAAGCGAAGTACCAACTTCTAATCTGGTGTGTGGGTGTACCTAGGCATAAGGAAGAACGCTGTTGAAAATTGGGTCGCCACGTCAAAATCCAAGATGGCCGCCGCCATGTATGTCTGAACCTTGTGAGTGGAATATCTTGAAAAATAAGCGAAGTACCAACTTCTAATCTGGTGTGTGGGTGTATCTAGGCATAAGGAAGAACGCTATTGAAAATTGGGTCGCCACGTCAAAATCCAAAATGGCCGCCTCCATGTATGTCGGAACCTTGTGAGCGAAATATCATATCATAGCATATTTTCTGCGTCTTCCACTTTGTCAACTCACATCACTTCCCCGACGGGGGACCTAGGCGTAATGCTTGTTTTTGTTATGAAAAGTGGCTTTGGAAAAGCACCACGAAAAACACCGCAAAAAAAACACCTTGGAAAAATTCCATCAAGCTGTGGACGAAGGCCTTGTCGGTGGATAAGAGTTCAGGTGTGCCACGAAAGGACAATGCACGATAGAGGATGCCCAATTGGCGTCTGGCTTTGGAGGCCATCTTTGAAATGTGGTTTACCCAAGCAATACCATAGCTGAGAGTGGGACTCAGGAGTTTGAATGACTGAACTTCTTCAAGAGTATTGTGAAGAAAGTAGATAGGAGGGTTTGCTGTTTTCTTTTTTTCAACACATGTCTCTCTCTAATATCTGTCAGGATTGAAAGACATATTCCAAGTGTTTGACCAGCTTGTGATTTTATCAAGGCCTGAAGAGAGGGAATAGGCTGCAGACTGTCTGTCTGAAGGATCCCAAAACACCCAAAAGACCCAAAATACCCTTAAAGGCCCAGAGAATCCAAAAAGACCCTGAAGACCCAAATGGTCATAAGCAAATAGATAAAGAGGATTTTCCAGAGAGTGAGAGAGATCATTGATGAAGATTAGGAATAGGACTGGGCTCAGAAAACTACCTTGGGGGCACTCAGCCATGACAGGGAGGAGATGAAAGGAATTATTGATAACGTAGTTGTTGAAGGACTGCTCAAGCATGTATTCCAAATGCCTTTTGGCACGAGGGATGTGCAGAACACTTGATTGTAAGTTTCCATGTAACGGAATTGCCTCCAAGCAATAATCACCCAGAACATGCAACTCATGCACCCGTAGGTTTTAAGGAGTAACACAAACTATTCTGAGCAAATTTCGAACAGTCTTTTCGAAACACCAGCGTTTGGATTACCCAATAAAAATACTGATGACATTATTTAACTAGATTGTTTATAGAACACCTTACCCCACATGCAAAGTCTTGAGAAAAAGGCCTCAGTAAGGATTTCCCACTCACTTTTCATTTGGATGAAGTTAGCTCAGACGTTGCATTGCTGGGCAGCACCATTTTGTCTGATTGTCGACATTATAGTGTTTTTAGTGTTTTTACGCTCGCAGGAGGAGAGGGTATTGCATTCGGGTCCGTTTGTCTGTTTGTTACTTGCCGGAAAAAATTCCGGCAAGTATGTTGGTTGGTTGGTTTGTCTGTCTGTCTGTCTGTCTGTCTGTCTGTTTGTGCGCAGTACTACGTCTACATCATTGCACATAGCATCGCCATACGTTACACACATATTTCCCTTGCCCTGGAATAGACTGTGCCCAATTTTGAACTCTCCAGGCCCAAGGTCAAACTCAAGGTTACCCAAAACGTGAAAATCGTGGAAACTATCATTGGTTACTAGGCAACGGATGCTCACGCGATTACACATTGCAGTTACACATCGCCGTCACTGCGATGCGAAGCGAAAGATGCCTCAGAGCTGTCACATTCACATACGCTATGTCGTATGTACTCCCGATACGTGTTTCCTTCATTGTAAAAACTACCAAGTCAACAGTTCAAAGGATTTTGAGCCGATAGGTGTTATGGCCTTGGAAAGATCGATGGAGACAGCGATCTGTTAGCTTATACGCCGCCCAAATAGCTATGCTGGCTATGCTGCTAGTTATACACCGTCGGCAAGAGAATACATGTATAGATTTCAAGAGTATACATGTATAGATATAGATTTCCCGCCATTTTGATCCAAAATGGCCGATAAAAAGTACATTCGGGCAAGTCCTCGGTCTCTGACCGATTTCTAATTTGTCTGTTTGTTTGTTTGTTTTGTCTGTTTGCTTGTTTGTCTGTTTGTTTGTTTGTTACCCGCACCAGAGGAGAGGATGTTGCATCTGAATCCGTTTGTTTGTCTGTTTGTCTGTTTGTTTGTTTGCCCGCACAGAATAAATATGATTTTCTCTGCAACTGTTGGTCCGATTGACAGGAAATTTTCACCATAGGTGCAACTCCACCTGTATAATTTTAAAATGATAATTATGACGTAATTGATCACGTGGTTAGGCTGCCATATTTGTTTTAACACAAAAGCCTTAAGAACCACTGAAAATACATCCTGGCGAGGGTCTGCAATCTCTGATTGCTCTTTCTTGTTCTTCCTGTAATGGACTGGTTTGAGGACCTTGTGCCTAAAACCTTTTCAATGACCTTCAGAATGCCGTTCGATCTTTCTCAGCACGTGCCAGTGGAATGCTGAGCACCGGAACTAAAGCGGAACATGTTTTCTTAACATGATGGTCTTATTTTTATTTGATTCTTTTTAAAAGCTATGTTCCGGGTGGTTATTAATAAAAGAGTCGAAAAAGCCACAAAGATGCTCCCAAATCAAGGTATCTTGTCAAGGTGTAGGGCTACGTGTGATCATCATAACAAGTTACACTTCCCATGGGCAGGCCAGGTAGATGGTCCTGGATAACCGCATCCTGGAAAAGGGTGTTTTCCTTGATATAGCGTGTCCACTAGAAGAAGGTGTCGATGTTGGGCGGGGAGCCAGGCAGGGCCCGAAGGAGGCTTTGGGACAGGCCATGCGACGTGCTATCCAAGCCGGTGATGGGCTGGTCCGTGACAAATTCAAATACAAACTGTATGTTTGCAGCGGGAGGCCTTTAGAGCGCTGACACGAAGTTGCCTTTCACCCTTTGTTCGTTGATCTTTCCACGAATGACCCACTCCCCCGCCCTTTCATGGGTGCAGGCGTTTCACCCGGAGGGAGGGAGGGTGGGTGGATGGTCTAAGTTTCCAGCACGTGTTCTCTTCCGTGCTAATGGATGTCGTTCTCCCCCATCACCGGCCCCGTTTGCTGACATTGTAAAATCACGAAATACTTTTACAGAAATTACAACAACAAACAAATTTAAAACGGTGAAAAACAAATGCAAACCACAGACGACGGATGATCGATGTGGAGGAAGGTAGGGGTCAAGCGCTCCGCATCCCACCACCTTTGAGTCTCAGGTGGAGGAATGTAGGGGTTAAGCGCTCCACATCCCACCACCTTTGAGTCTCAGGTGGAGGAATGTAGGGGTCAAGAGTTCCGCATCGCACCACCTTTGAGTCTCAGGTGGAGGAATGTAGGGGTCAAGCGCTCCGCATCCCACCACCTTTGAGTCTCAGGTGGAGGAATGTAGGGGTCAAGCGCTCCGCATCCCACCACCTTTGAGTCTCAGGTGGAGGAATGTAGGGGTTAAGCGCTCCGCATCCCACCACCTTTGAGTCTCAGGTGGAGGAATGTAGGGGTCAAGAGTTCCGCATCCCACCACCTTTGAGTCTCAGGTGGAGGAATGTAGGGGTCAAGCGCTCCGCATCCCACCACCTTTGAGTCTCAGGTGGAGGAATGTAGGGGTCAATCACTCCATATCCCACCACCTTTGATTCTCAGGTGGAGGAATGTAGGGGTCAAGCGCTCCATATCCCACCACCTTTGAGTCTCAGGTGGAGGAATGTTGGGGTCAAGCGCTCCATATCCCACCACCTTTGATTCTCAGGTGGAGGAATGTAGGCGTCAAGCTCTCAGCATCCCACCACCTTTGAGTCTCAGGTGGAGGAATGTTGGGGTCAAGCGCTCCATATCCCACCACCTTTGAGTCTCAGGTGGAAGAATGTAGTGGTCCAGCGCTCCGCATCCCGCCACCTTTTGAGTCTCAGGTGGAGGATTGCAAGGGTCCAGCTCTCCACATCTCACCACCTTTGAGTCTCAGGTGGAGGAATGTAGGGGTCAGGCGCTCCACATCTCACCACCTTTGAGTGTCAGGCGGAGGATTGTAGGGGTCCAGCTCTCCACATCTCACCACCTTTGAGTCTCAGGTGGAGGAATGTAGGGGTCAAGCACTCCATATCCCACCACCTTTGATTCTCAGGTGGAGGAATGTAGGGGTCAAGCTCTCTGCATCCTGCAAGCTTTGAGTCTCAGGTGGAGGAATGTAGGGGTCAAGCACTCCATATCCCACCACCTTTGAGTCTCAGGTGGAGGAATGTAGGGGTCAAGCACTCCATATCCCACCACCTTTGATTCTCAGGTGGAGGAATGTAGGGGTCAAGCTCTCCGCATCCCGCCACCTTTGAGTCTCAGGTGGAGGAATGTAGGGGTCAAGCACTCCATATCCCACCACCTTTGAGTCTCAGGTGGAGGAATGTAGGGGTCCAGCTCTCCGCATCCCGCAACCTTTGAGTCTCAGGTGGAGGAATGTAGGGGTCAAGCGCTCCGCGTCCCGCAACCTTTGAGTCTCAGGCAGAGTCAGGTTTGTCTCTCTGCAGCAAGAGGTTTGAAAGGTCATGTTGAAAAAACACTGAAGACCATGTGCCGCACAGGTGCAATTTAGTGCGAGCACGAACGTTATGGAAGGAAAATCAATGGAAAAGAGTGAGGCATCGTGTCGGGCTTAAGGGGATCCAAGGGAAATGTGTCTGCCATCGCGCAAACACACGTGAGACAGTAGAAAACCGCTTGGCACCATTGTGTATGGGTAGACCTCGCCCGATGGCATCCTCGGCCCTAATCTCTTCATTGGCATGCGGCCGTGTGGCCTTCGTGTTGATCCTCGAGTGGCCTTGGCTTCGTGGTTGTGCATACGATCGCGGGAGAGCCAGGGTCGCCTCACACAGGGACGCAGGGGTGTTCCTTTGAAAGGCCTGGGTCGTGTGATTCGGACACTGTTGCGGTCCACGCGGAGGGACATTCCCAGCCATGCGAAGACAAAGCATGGCTTGTTTGGGGGTGGGAAGGGGAGAAGAGGGGGGTGATGTTGGTGCCACTATGGTCCTCTTTTGAGGGTGTTTGGTCGGATTAAAAATGACCTTTCTTGATCATCCGACCGTTTCCTTCTTGCTCTAAGTCTAAGGTCACCTTAACGGTGATTATATAATTGGGTCGAGATGCAGACCAGATTTATTGTGGATACTGTATAGTTCATAAACCTTTGGAGACAGTTTAGGATCGAGAGTCGAGGCAATACCTCTGCTATAGTAGATCACGAAATACACAAGGTTAGACAGATGTTCACCGCTATCGTCTGCAATCCAAGACCATGATCTTTTCTTAGCCCACCACTGCCCCCATCCCTCCTCCTTCCAGTTTTCCAGTTTTCTCTTCTTGGAGTTCCCTTCTGTATCCAACTTGTCCACCCCATGCATCCTCTGTGTCCAACTTGTCCACTCCATGTGGCCTCTGTGTCCAACTTGTCCACCCCATACATGCCTGCCCGTTATGTCCTGATCCGTTCACTGTACTACCTCTTCCACGAACCTCGACTATCATGTATGCATATTGCATACAAAAAATAGGGGCAATGCCAGATTGTCAGGTAGAACCAGAGAACCACTGGTAGGTGTGGATGACCTACAAATTATGTAACGGGGAAGAAAGTAAACACCTATTTTGGGGGAAGGGTGGGCAAAACCCCCTCCTCGCCGTAGACCCCTTCACACCCAGATTTTTTAAATGCCGTTAACAAACTTTAGCACATCATGAGTGAGGAATGTTGTGGTCAAGCTTCATGGAAATTGTGTGTGTAGTTTCAGAGAAGAAGTTCTGAGTGTTTACATACAGACTGACTGATGGACTGACTGAATGAGTGACTGACTGAGTGACTGACTCACTGGCAGACCCACTGACTGAATAATGGACTGATTGACTCACTGGCAGACCCACTGACTGAATAATGGACTGAGTGACTGACTGATGGACTGATGGACTCATTGACTGACTGACTGATAGACTCACTGATTAATTGATGGACTCACTGACTGACTGACAGACTGATGGGCTCACTGATTAACTATCTCAAGTGATTGATTGACTGATTGACTCACTCAAGGACTCAATGACTGACTGTGAATTGACTCAAAATATTAATGGCGGAGGTGCTCCGCTTGAAACTATTAATGGGGGAGAAGGACTCTATTTGAAATTATTAATGGGGGTGAGCAACTCCATTTGAAATTATTAATGGGGGTGAGCGACTCCATTTGAAATTATTAATGCTGATGAGGTGCTCCATTTGAAATTATTAATGGGGGTGAGCGACTCCATTTGAAATTATTAATGGGGGTGAGGTGCTCCATTTGAAATTATTAATGGGGGTGAGCAACTCCATTTGGAATTATTAATGAGGATGAGGTGCTCCATTTGAAATTATTAATGGGGGTGAGCGACTCCATTTGAAATTATTAATGCAGGTGAGGGACTCCATTTGAAATTATTAATGGGGGTGAGCGACTCCATTTGGAATTATTAATGCTGATGAGGTGCTCCATTTGAAATTATTAATGGGGGTGAGCAACTCCATTTGAAATTATTAATGCAGGTGAGGGACTCCATTTGAAATTATTAATGGGGGTGAGGTACTCTATTTGAAATTATTAATGGGGGTGAGGAACTCTATTTGAAATTATTAATGGGGGTGAGCGACTCCATTTGAAATTATTAATAGGGGTGAGCGACTCCATTTGAAATTATTAATGAGGGTGAGGAACTCTATTTGAAATTATTAATGGGGGTGAGCGACTCCATTTGAAATAATTAATGCTGATGAGGTGCTCCATTTGGAATTATTAATGAGGGTGAGGAACTCTATTTGAAATTATTAATGGGGGTGAGGTGCTGCATTTGGAATTATTAATGCTGATGAGGTGCTCCATTTGGAATTATTAATGCTGATGAGGTGCTCCATTTGGAATTATTAATGCTGATGAGGTGCTCCATTTGAAATTATTAATGGGGGTGAGGAACTCCATTTGGAATTATTAATGCTGATGAGGTGCTCCATTTGGAATTATTAATTAGGATGAGGTGCTCCATTTGAAATTATTAATGCAGGTGAGGGACTCCAGTTGAAATTATTAATGCTGATGAGGTGCTCCATTTGGAATTATTAATGGGGGTGAGCGACTCCATTTGAAATTATTAATGCTGATGAGGTGCTCCATTTGGAATTATTAATGAGGGTGAGGAACTCTATTTGAAATTATTAATGGGGGTGAGGTGCTCCATTTGGAATTATTAATGCTGATGAGGTGCTCCATTTGGAATTATTAATGCTGATGAGGTGCTCCATTTGGAATTATTAATGCTGATGAGGTGCTCCATTTGAAATTATTAATGCTGATGAGGTGCTCCATTTGGAATTATTAATGGGGGTGAGCGACTCCATTTGAAATTATTAATGCTGATGAGGTGCTCCATTTGAAATTATTAATGCTGATGAGGTGCTCCATTTGGAATTATTAATGAGGGTGAGGAACTCTATTTGAAATTATTAATGGGGGTGAGGTGCTCCATTTGGAATTATTAATGCTGATGAGGTGCTCCATTTGGAATTATTAATGCTGATGAGGTGCTCCATTTGGAATTATTAATGCTGATGAGGTGCTCCATTTGAAATTATTAATGGGGGTGAGGAACTCCATTTGGAATTATTAATGCTGATGAGGTGCTCCATTTGGAATTATTAATGAGGATGAGGTGCTCCATTTGAAATTATTAATGCAGGTGAGGGACTCCATTTGGAATTATTAATGGGGGTGAGCGACTCCATTTGAAATTATTAATGAGGAAGAGGTGCTCCATTTGAAATTATTAATGCTGATGAGGTGCTCCATTTGGAATTATTAATGGGGGTGAGCGACTCCATTTGAAATTATTAATGCTGATGAGGTGCTCCATTTGAAATTATTAATGGGGGTGAGCAACTCCATTTGAAATTATTAATGCAGGTGAGGGACTCCATTTGAAATTATTAATGGGGGTGAGTGACTCCATTTGAAATTATTAATGAGGGTGAGGGACTCCATTTGAAATTATTAATGGGGGTGAGCGACTCCATTTGAAATTATTAATGGGGGTGAGCGACTCCATTTGAAATTATTAATGAGGGTGAGGAACTCTATTTGAAATTATTAATGGGGGTGAGCGACTCCATTTGAAATTATTAATGGGGGTGAGCGACTCCATTTGAAATTATTAATGAGGGTGAGGCACTCTTTTTGAAATTATTAATGGGGGTGAGCGACTCCATTTGAAATTATTAATGCTGATGAGGTGCTCCATTTGGAATTATTAATGAGGGTGAGGAACTCTATTTGAAATTATTAATGGGGGTGAGGTGCTCCATTTGGAATTATTAATGCTGATGAGGTGCTCCATTTGGAATTATTAATGAGGGTGAGGTGCTCCATTTGGAATTATTAATGGGGGTGAGGCACTCTATTTGAAATTATTAATGGGGGTGAGGTGCTCCATTTGGAATTATTAATGAGGGTGAGGTGCTCCATTTGGAATTATTAATGCTGATGAGGTGCTCCATTTGGAATTATTAATGAGGGTGAGGTGCTCCATTTGGAATTATTAATGGGGGTGAGGTGCTCTATTTTGAATTATTAATGCTGATGAGGTGCATCATTTGGAATTATTAATGGGGGTGAGGTGCTCCATTTGGAATTATTAATGCTGATGAGGTGCTCCATTTGGAATTATTAATGAGGGTGAGGTGCTCCATTTGGAATTATTAATGGGGGTGAGGTGCTCCATTTGGAATTATTAATGCTGATGAGGTGCTCCATTTGGAATTATTAATGAGGGTGAGGTGCTCCATTTGGAATTATTAATGAGGGTGAGGAACTCCATTTGAAATTATTAATGGGGGTGAGGTGCTCCATTTGGAATTATTAATGCTGATGAGGTGCTCCATTTGAAATTATTAATCCTGATGAGGTGCTCCATTTGAAATTATTAATGCTGATGAGGTGCTCCATTTGAAATTATTAATGCTGATGAGGTGCTCCATTTGAAATTATTAATGCTGATGAGGTGCTCCATTTGAAATTATTAATGCTGATGAGGTGCTCCATTTGAAATTATTAATGCTGATGAGGTGCTCCGTTTGAAAATATTAATGCTGTTGAGGTGCTCCGTTTGAAATCATTAATGCTGATGAGGTGCTCCATTTGAAATTATTAATGCTGATGAGGTGCTCCATTTGAAATTATTAATGCTGATGAGGTGCTCCATTTGAAATTATTAATGCTGTTGAGGTGCTCCATTTGAAATTATTAATGGTGGTGAGGAACTCGATTTGAAATTATTAATGCTGATGAGGTGCTCCATTTGAAATTATTAATGCTGATGAGGTGCTCCATTTGAAATTATTAATGGGGGTGAGGTGCTCCATTTGGAATTATTAATGCTGATGAGGTGCTCCATTTGAAATTATTAATGCTGATGAGGTGCTCCATTTGAAATTATTAATGCTGATGAGGTGCTCCATTTGAAATTATTAATGCTGATGAGGTGCTCCATTTGAAATTATTAATGCTGATGAGGTGCTCCATTTGAAATTACTAGGACGTGCCCGTACGTGGGTGCCCGTTCCGTGGCCAAAAAAAAAAAAAAAAAAAATTTCCAAATTTAAATCAAGTGTACCTCCCTGTCTTTGCTAGCCATGACATTCGATGCCATTGACCATTGCCACTCCTACGCCACGGTGAGGCGACAGGGTAGGATTTGTAGGAGACCTGAAAGTGCAGTGTCAGTATGTATTCCATGTACGAATTGTTTTAGTTTTAAAATAGTTAAAAAAAAAAAAAGGTTTGCAAAGCATATCACCAAATTGAAACAGAATTGAAACAGAGCAGAATTCGTTATTATTATTATATTACTACAAATTATTACAAATTATTACATTACAAATTTTATTCGTTAATGTTAATTCCCTGCCATCACCCACTGCCATCACCCTCTGCCATCACCCTCCCATCACCCTCCCATCACCCTGCCATCACCCTCCCATCACCCTGCCCCATCACCCTGCCCCATCACCCTGCCCCATCACCCTCCCATCTCCCCCCCATCACCCTCACATCACCCTCCCATCACCCTGCCATCTCCCTCCCACCACCCTCTGCCATCACCCTCTGCCATAACCCTCTGCCATCACCCTCCCATCACCCTGCCATCACCCTCTGCCATCACCCTCTGCCATCACCCTCAGCCATCACCCTCTGCAATCACCCTCTGCAATCACCCTCTGCCATCACCCTCTGCCATCACCCTCCCATCACCCTGCCATCACCCTCCCATCACCCTGCCATCACCCTGCCCCATCACCCTGCCCCATCACCCTCCCATCTCCCCCCCATCACCCTCCCATCACCCTCCCATCACCCTGCCATCTCCCTCCCACCACCCTCTGCCATCACCCTCTGCCATCACCCTGCCATCACCTTGCCATCACCCTCTGCCATCACCCTCTGCCATCACCCTCTGCCATCACCCTCTGCCATCACCCTCCCATCACCCTCTGCCATCACCCTCCCATCACCCTGCCATCACCCTCCCATCACCCTGCCATCACCCTCCCATCACCCTGCCCCATCACCCTGCCCCATCACCCTGCCCCATCACCCTCCCATCTCCCTCCCAAACAAAGAATAATAAAAATTGTCTACATGTACATTGTACACACCTTTATCTCCTTAGCACCTCTTCATAAACAGCATTGCAGAGGAAACGGCGCTTCTTCTTTGTGTCCTCGTCCTGGGCAAGAATGCGGAGGCTGCTGGATCTGCCAACCCTACAGGCCGCCACGTAGAACTGACAATGGCTGAAGAAGTGTCTTGGGCAGAAGATCCCAACATGGTGTAGCGACTGCCAAAAGAAGTTGTGCACTTATTTTGATGAAATCTTTTCGTAACAATTTTTCTTCAATCAATAAATAAATAATAAGAATTGTCCACATGTACACACCTGTATGTCGTTAGCAGCTCTTCATAAACAACATTGCTGAGGAAACGGCACTTCTCCAGGAGATCCTAACATGGTGTACGACTGGCAAAAGAAGTTGTGCACTTTTTTTGATGAATTCGTTTCGAAACAATTTTTCTTCAATAAATAAATAATAATAAAAATTGTCTACATGTACATTGTACACACCGTTATCTCGTTAGCACCTCTTCATAAACAACGTTGCTGAGGAAACGGCGCTTCTTCTTTGTTTCCTCGTCCAGGGCAAGAATGCGGAGGCTGCTGGATCTGCCAACCCTACTGGCCGCCACGTAGAACTGACCATGGCTGAAGAAGTCTCGTGTGCAGAAGATCCCAACATGGTGTAGCGACTGTCCTTGGGATTTATTCACAGTCATGGCAAAGCAGGGTCGTACCGGAAACTGCCGACGCCGCAGAGTGAACGGGAACATGTTGTCAGATGGACTCAAGGTTATGCGTGGAATGAGCAATGTGCGTCCAGAATTGACACCCATCACAGATTGTGCAACCAACAGATTTGGAAGGATCTGAAGTATGATGTACCTTGAGCCATTGCAGTGCCCGCTTTGCTGGTCGAAGTTTCGCAGCAGCATGATTACCATACCCACCTTGAGAGAGATTCGATGTGGCGGCATACCAGATGGACAGAGGGTGTTCAGGAACTCAGGCGGATACAAATGATCACCCTCAGATTCCGCTGTATCGACGCTACAGCAAACATGTTCCTCCCCTGGAAATATGGTCGTCATGTAGGCATTTACCTGATCGACTTCGGAATTGGTCGGACATAGTATAACACGCTCGCATAGCCACTTGGGGTTGCAAATGTTGTTATGCAAGTCTTCGTACACCCAAGTGACAATATCCTGAAGTTTTTCACCTGGAAGAATGAGCGGTTCCCTGAGCTCAATAGCAAAATCACCCTCTTCTGGATTGACAGGAATCTTCCCTTCACCCAGATCCAGCAGGAATTTTGCAAAATCAGATTCGTCCTGTTGTTCTCCAGCACCCTGCATGATCCTCATGTTTACTCTGAGACGAAGTATCTGCACTTTTCTCCACAGGTATGAGCTCTTGAAGCACCTTCCAACTATGTCAATACGGCTACCGTGTGGCACAACAGTAAGGATCTGCCTCCAGTCACCACTGAAAACCATTGCGATGCCGCCAAATGGTTCCTCTGAGCCCCGAAGCCACTGGAATGTTCGATCTGCTGCCTCCAATGCGCGACGATCCATCATTGAAACCTCATCCACCACCATTAGATTAGTCATGCGTATGAGTGCTGCAGTGGTGTCATTTTCACTGATGTTGCAAGTGGACTCATCAGTGAGAATGAGAGGACACTTGGTCCTACTATGGAAGGTGGCCCCTTTAGGCAGCAGCGTAGCTGCAATACCACTTGCAGCAGTTGCAAGAGCCACTTTGCCCATTGCTCGCACTTTGTTGAGTATATGAGACAATGTGAATGTTTTCCCAGTCCCACCACTTGCATCAACTGCAAGCATGCAGCCATGTCCGTGTTCCACACTCCGCATCACTGTATCGACAACAACGCGCTGCTCGTCATTAAGAAGGCACTCTGTTTGAGCGATGTGAGCCTCAAGTTCTCCTATATTGTGCACTGTTTCGTGCTCGATGACGCGCGGAATGCGGGACTGGAAATAAACTGGTTCAGGCTCAGGAAGGCCAAAGGTCTTACTGAGCGAAAAGCCGTGGCACTCAACTTTGTTCCTCAGCTCTAGTAGCACTGCACTCACAATGCGTCCATTTGGTTCAGTCACACCTGCTGCACGCATGAAGTCCTCGCACAGCACATACTTGTGCCTTTCCCAGAACTGCACGTGGTTGCCTCTGAGAACGAATATGAGCATGTTGGCAAATACTTCGCGGACTGCAGGGCCAAATGCAATATTTGCAGCCTCTTCCATAACAGAATCCACCTCCTGGTCATTGTCAACGATGCCATATGCAATGCAGGCTGCCAGATAGGTCTCCATGACCCTACCACCAACACGACGGAGATCCTGAAAGCATGTGGGGCCAGGCACGCGGTACAGTAGCATGCGGAGATAGTACAACTCGGCAGTATGTGAGTTGACGGGAATAATGGGGAGCCGCCCAACCGTATCAGCCTTACGGTTATCCTGGAAACTCAGCCTTCTCTTCCGCAATTGAAACCTTTTCCTCAAGTAGGTGAAGTGTTGGAATACATCTGGATATAGAACATGACGCATGTGTGGATGGAGATGCATGGCTTCGAAAAAGGCGGTGAGGGTTGTTGCAGGGGATCCTGACTCTGCCACGTTCTGTACGGCACCTTCGTCATTGAACGTGATCACCTGCTCATCCTGTAGATGGAGTGCCAGCATCTCGACTGGTGGGTACTTGCGTTGAATGGGGAAATCGTATATGCGCCAGTATCCCTCAGATGCGGTGATGTAACGCCCTAGTTCGTAGCGTGCCACTTCATCATGTCGTAATGCCTCTCGCATCCTCTCATGAGGCTCAAGTCTGACCAGGCACTGGTCCGGGCCCTTTTCAAGGTATTTGTACAGGTACTTGACACAGGTGACAGCACAGACGATCTCAAGGTTGATGTGAGCATCGTACCTGAGGACAATATATGGATTGTAAGGCACAACCCATGCATTGTTAACTAATACGTTAGCACCGCCTCATATTGTCTTCATGATGGGATCACCAGGTGCAGCTTCTGCCCGTCTTCTGTACAGGGGATAGGAGTCATCAGAGAAGCTTGTCGTTTGTCGTAGGGCTTTGGGATAGTCCTTTGTGCACTTCCGGTCTGCCATGCAAGGGCTCAAGATGTTCCATTCCCCACATGGGCCGTGAATCATGTGTGATGTCACAATACGGTGTAGTTCCGGATTTGTGAGTCTGTCAGGAATCTCAGCAGAGACCACGCGATCGACATCTGCTGGTGTTCTGGGCTTGTCGCGAGGAACCACGGTCAGGAGCATGTGTATATGGGGAAGGTGACGCTTTTGCGTTTCCTTCACCATCACGTAAGCGTCCACATGCCCCAAGATGTCATGCTTGAGGATGTCTGCGAGGAGTGCTTCCACCTTCATATGAAACACCCGGGCGATGATATCAGGTCTTGCATTGGGTGGCTGACCCTCAAAAACCGATTCTTTAATTTCTGGCCACTTTGGGTTGCAGGTGAATGTTAGGAAAAAGTCTGGCTTTCCCTTGACTCGGACTAAAGCCATTGCATCCTGAAACTCTTTGGCATACCAACGTGGCGACCCATAAATTGACGGTGGCAGAATGGTGAGGCGTCCAGGTAGCACCTCAGCATCACTGTTCAACGCATCAACGATGATCTTATACTTTTCTGCCTTAATTGACTTCTGGTTGCAGCGAATCCAAGTGAGACGGTGTGACTCAATTTTTGCCATCATGTCGCATACGTACTGCTGTGTCAACCTTCCACCACGAAGCAGTAGATTGAAGTGATGAGTAGGATCACGTACTTGTAGATGGTAGCGGTAGAAAGTTGTTGGCGTTGTCCCTGCCAACTCAGTGTGGTACCCCTGAGAGCCGCAGGGTAGCAGAAGTATGTATGATAGTGGGTCATACGCTGGATGCATGGCGTCTATTGTCTGTAAATCTCCTCCTCTGAGGTGAACAGCGACTGCCAGCCTTCCAAACTGCTCAGTTGTCATTGCCCCTGGAGCAATGACAGCCACATCGCTGTCTGGGGAGGGAAGGTTGACGGTACCATGATGAAGGTCTCGGCGCCGCGTGCGACCTGTTAACACAATATTCAGTTCATTGGCGCTATCATTATGAACCACATACTCAATGGCTGATTTGAATTGCTGGACGTATGGGTTGCACTCATGAATGGCCTGTTGTGCTCTTAGCAAAAACTGCTCATTCAGGCCACTGTTCGAGGTGTGGGCACGACGATAATCCAGCTCATGGGCTGGATCGTGAAAGTAGATCTGAGCAAAGCGTGGGGTACAACCCAGATCGGCAAGAGGAGCACCAATGTAATGGTAAACCTTACCTTGTATGCGCACTCCAGGATTGAAGCCAGGCATACGTATCTCTCGGACACCGATACTTGCCATTGCCAGCGCGTTGTTGTACTGTTTCGCGTGCTTCACAAAGGCCTGGTTAAGGAAAAGGTTTTTAATATCATCTGGAGGATGTGATGGAATTGAACCGGGTTTTGGATTCGTAGGATCATGCATAAGATCGACCTTGCCGTGGTTGCAGCAAAATCCTCTTCTCTCCTCATTCCACACCAAAGCAGCACAATGCGAGCATTTAGTGCATTGAAATATTGAGGTCCTGCTCAGCGCGTGCCTGTACTCACCATGAAGTACCTCTCGGAAGAAATCGGTATCATCGTATCGAGCAAGGTTGCGATTGTCATGGCGAGCCTGCTCTAGTCTCACACGGTGTACATCCTGATGGCGCAGGGCATCCCTTACTTGCCGGTCTTCTCGCTGGTGAGGGATTTCTTCTGCACGACGCCTTGTCTCGCGTCCAGTGTTGTCTGCCAAGCGAGCAGTCCGTTCCACATCCGTTTCTTCTGCACGACGACTTGTTATGCGTCGAGTGTTGTCTGCCAAGCGAGCAGTCCGTTCTTCATCCGTTTCTTCTGCACGACGACTTGTTATGCGTCGAGTGTTGTCTGCCACGCGAGCAGTCCGTTCTTCATCCGTTTCTTCTGCACGACGACTTGTTATGCGTCGAGTGTTGTCTGCCAAGCGAGCAGTCCGTTCTTCATCCGTTTCTTCTGCACGACCACTTGTTATGCGTCGAGTGTTGTCTGCCAAGCGAGCAGTCCGTTCTTCATCCGTTTCTTCTGCACGACGACTTGTTATGCGTCGAGTGTTGTCTGCCAAGCGAGCAGTCCGTTCTTCATCCGTTTCTTCTGCACGACGACTTGTTATGCGTCGAGTGTTGTCTGCCAAGCGAGCAGTCCGTTCTTCATCCGTTTCTTCTGCACGACCACTTGTTATGCGTCGAGTGTTGTCTGCCAAGCGAGCAGTCCGTTCTTCATCCGTTTCTTCTGCACGACGACTTGTAATGCGTCGAGTGTTGTCTGCCACGCGAGCAGTCCGTTCTTCATCCGTTTCTTCTGCACGACCACTTGTTATGCGTCGAGTGTTGTCTGCCAAGCGAGCAGTCCGTTCTTCATCCGTTTCTTCTGCACGATGACTTGTTATGCGTCGAGTGTTGTCTGCCACGCGAGCAGTCCGTTCTTCATCCGTTTCTTCTGCACGACCACTTGTTATGCGTCGAGTGTTGTCTGCCAAGCGAGCAGTCCGTTCTTCATCCGTTTCTTCTGCACGACGACTTGTTATGCGTCGAGTGTTGTCTGCCACGCGAGCAGTCCGTTCTTCATCCGTTTCTTCTGCACGACCACTTGTTATGCGTCGAGTGTTGTCTGCCAAGCGAGCAGTCCGTTCTTCATCCGTTTCTTCTGCACGACCACTTGTTATGCGTCGAGTGTTGTCTGCCAAGCGAGCAGTCCGTTCTTCATCCGTTTCTTCTGCACGACGACTTGTTATGCGTCGAGTGTTGTCTGCCAAGCGAGCAGTCCGTTCTTCATCCGTTTCAGCTGCACGACGACTTGTCACGCGCGTAACGTCGCGTGTAAGGCGAGCAGCTCGTTCTTCGTCAGATTCCATTGCGCGTGCACGCCGTGCAGCTTCGTTCCTTCGTTCTCGTAAACGACGACTCGATTGGGGCATTGTATAATAGATAATAGAATAGATAATAGAATAGAATAGATAGATAGAATAGATAGATATAACAATAAGACAGTGGGAAGATACAATCGAGACAGTAAGTCGGCACTTTCGTAAGGCCGGAAGTGAAGTCCTCACTGTCCGGAAGTTCGCATGTCGCAGTTACGATTATTCGCCATTTAGTGTTAATGCCCAAGTATTCAATTAGCGCCAACGTATTTTGGCTGTTTGCAATTTAAGCGCAAGGAATCAATCAATTCAATGAAAAAAATGAAAAGGAAAAACACGCAACAACAATGCAACAACGTGTTCCGTGATTGGCTGCGGGAAGTGAGGTCTTTGGCTGATGGGTGATTGGCTGCCGGAGGAAGGTCGCAAATCGCAGTTACGATGAAACGCAAATTAGTTTTAATTAGTTTTAAAACATAGTTTAACGGCAACATAGTTTGCCGACGGGAAATAAATGAATACGCTCTCAAATGTGCCATCCGAGGCAGAGTCTGTTCGCCACGTTCGGCACACGTGATAGCTCGCTGCTCTCTGATTGGTTGAATCGTTTTTTGGACATAGCTCGGTAACTACTTCTGCGATTAATTTAAAACCTTGAAAAGGCACATCCTCGGGTCCCCAGCAATATACCTGGCAAGTTTCAAGTATATCGGACCGGTAGTTGTCGAGAAACAGCGGTCACAGACAAACATACATACAAACATACAAACATACAAACATACAAACATACAAACATACAAACATACACACAGAGATTGCTGGAATTATAGATAGATTAATGCTGATGAGGTGCTCCGTTTGAAATCATTAATGCTGATGAGGTGCTTCATTTGATATCATTAATGCTGATGAGGTGCTCCATTTGAAATCATTAATGCTGATGAGGTGCTCCATTTGAAATTATTAATGCTGATGAGGTGCTCCATTTGAAATTATTAATGGTGGTGAGGAACTCGATTTGAAATTATTAATGCTGATGAGGTGCTCCATTTGAAATTATTAATGCTGATGAGGTGCTCCATTTGAAATTATTAATGGGGGTGAGGTGCTCCATTTGGAATTATTAATGCTGATGAGGTGCTCCATTTGAAATTATTAATGCTGATGAGGTGCTCCATTTGAAATTATTAATGCTGATGAGGTGCTCCATTTGAAATTATTAATGCTGATGAGGTGCTCCGTTTGAAATCATTAATGCTGATGAGGTGCTTCATTTGATATCATTAATGCTGATGAGGTGCTCCATTTGAAATCATTAATGCTGATGAGGTGCTCCATTTGAAATCATTAATGCTGATGAGGTGCTCCATTTGAAATTATTAATGCTGATGAGGTGCTCCATTTGAAATTATTAATGGCGGCGAGGAACTCTATTTGAAATTATTAATGCTGATGAGGTGCTCCATTTGAAATTATTAATGCTGATGAGGTGCTCCATTTGAAATTATTAATGCTGATGAGGTGCTCCATTTGGAATTATTAATGCTGATGAGGTGCTCCATTTGGAATTATTAATGCTGATGAGGTGCTCCATTTGAAATTATTAATGCTGAGGAGGTGCTCCATTTGAAATTATTAATGCTGAGGAGGTGCTCCATTTGAAATTATTAATGCTGATGAGGTGCTCCATTTGAAATTATTAATGCTGAGGAGATGCTCCATTTGAAATTATTAATGCTGAGGAGGTGCTCCATTTGAAATTATTAATGCTGATGAGGTGCTCCATTTGAAATTATTAATGCTGATGAGGTGCTCCATTTGAAATTATTAATCCTGATGAGGTGCTCCATTTGAAATTATTAATGCTGATGAGGTGCTCCATTTGAAATTATTAATGCTGATGAGGTGCTCCATTTGAAATTATTAATGCTGATGAGGTGCTCCATTTGAAATTACTAGGGCATGCCCGTACTATATATATATGTAAAATTATATCCCCCCCCCTCTATTTACATGAAATGGTTTGGTCCATTCGCAAAGGCAAAGCGAACGGCTTGCGAGTACGGTGACAATCCCCCCCCTCTATTTACATGAAATGGTTTGGTCCAAAGCGAACGGCTTGCGAGTACGGTGACAATCCCCCCCCTCTATTTACATGAAATGGTTTGGTCCAAAGCGAACGGCTTGCGAGTACGGTGACAATCCCCCCCCTCTATTTACATGAAATGGTTTGGTCCAAAGCGAACGGCTTGCGGAGTTTGGTAAAGAAATCGCCATCGCGTGCACAAACGCGCAGGAAAGCGAATGAATCGCAAATTAGTTTTAATTAGTTTTAAAACATAGTTTAACGGCAACATAGTTTGCCAACGTGAAATAAATGAATACGCTCTCAAATGTGCCGTCCGAGGCAGAGTCTGTTCGCCACGTTCGGCACACGTGATAGCTCGCTGCTCTCTGATTGGTTGAATCGTTTTTTGGACATAGCTCGGTAACTACTTCTCCGATTAATATGAAACCTTGAAAAGGCACATCCTCGGGTCCCCAGCAATATACCTGGCAAGTTTAAAGTATATCGGACCCGTGGTTGTCGAGAAACAGCGGTCACAGACATACAGACATACAAACATACAAACATACAAACATACAAACATACAAACATACAAACATACAAACATACAAACATACACACAGAGATTACTGGAATTATAGATAGATTAATGCCGATGAGGTGCTCCATTTGAAATTATTAATGCTGATGAGGTGCTCCATTTGAAATTATTAATGCCGATGAGGTGCTCCATTTGAAATTATTAATGCTGATGACGTGCTCCATTTGAAATTATTAATGCCGATGAGGTGCTCCATTTGAAATTATTAATGCTGATGAGGTGCTCCATTTGAAATTATTAATGCCGATGAGGTGCTCCATTTGAAATTATTAATGCTGATTAGGTGCTCCATTTGAAATTATTAATGCCGATGAGGTGCTCCATTTGAAATTATTAATGCCGATGAGGTGCTCCATTTGAAATTATTAATGCTGATTAGGTGCTCCATTTGAAATTATGAATGCTGATTAGGTGCTCCATTTGAAATTATTAATGCTGATTAGGTGCTCCATTTGGAATTATTAATGCCGATGAGGTGCTCCATTTGAAATTATTAATGCCGATGAGGTGCTCCATTTTGAAATTATTAATGCCGATGAGGTGCTCCATTTGAAATTATTAATGCCGATGAGGTGCTCCATTTGAAATTATTAATGGCGGTGAGGAACTCTATTTGAAATTATTAATGCTGATGAGGTGCTCCATTTGAAATTATTAATGCCGATGAGGTGCTCCATTTGAAATTATTAATGGCGGTGAGGAACTCCATTTGAAATTATTAATGCTGATGAGGTGCTCCATTTGAAATTATTAATGCTGATGAGGTGCTCCATTTGAAATTATTAATGGGGGTGAGGTGCTCCATTTGAAATTATTAATGCTGATGAGGTGCTCCATTTGAAATTATTAATGCTGATGAGGTGCTCCATTTGGAATTATTAATGCTGATGAGGTGCTCCATTTGGAATTATTAATGCTGATGAGGTGCTCCATTTGAAATTATTAATGCTGATGAGGTGCTCCATTTGAAATTATTAATGCTGATGAGGTGCTCCATTTGAAATTATTAATGATGATGAGGTGCTCCATTTGAAATTATTAATGCTGATGAGGTGCTCCATTTGGAATTATTAATGCTGATGAGGTGCTCCATTTGGAATTATTAATGCTGATGAGGTGCTCCATTTGAAATCATTAATGCTGATGAGGCGCTCCATTTGAAATCATTAATGCTGATGAGGCGCTCCATTTGAAATTATTAATGCTGATGAGGTGCTCCATTTGGAATTATTAATGCCGATGAGGTGCTCCATTTGAAATTATTAATGCTGATGAGGTGCTCCATTTGAAATCATTAATGCTGATGAGGGGCTCCATTTGAAATTATTAATGCTGATGAGGTGCTCCATTTGAAAATATTAATGCTGATGAGGTGCTCCATTTGGAATTATTAATGCTGATGAGGTGCTCCATTTGGAATTATTAATGCTGATGAGGTGCTCCATTTGAAATCATTAATGCTGATGAGGCGCTCCATTTGAAATCATTAATGCTGATGAGGCGCTCCATTTGAAATTATTAATGCTGATGAGGTGCTCCATTTGGAATTATTAATGCCGATGAGGTGCTCCATTTGAAATTATTAATGCTGATGAGGTGCTCCATTTGAAATCATTAATGCTGATGAGGTGCTCCATTTGAAATCATTAATGCTGATGAGGTGCTCCATTTGAAATTATTAATGCTGATGAGGTGCTCCATTTGAAATTATTAATGCTGATGAGGTGCTCCATTTGAAAATATTAATGCTGATGAGGTGCTCCATTTGAAATTATTAATGCTGATGAGGTGCTCCATTTGAAATCATTAATGCTGATGAGGTGCTCCATTTGAAATTATTAATGCTGATGAGGTGCTCCATTTGAAATTAGTAATGCTGATGAGGTGCTCCATTTGAAATTATTAATGCTGATGAGGCGCTCCATTTGAAATTATTAATCCTGATGAGGTGCTCCATTTGACATTATTAAGGGATAAAAAGGGATAAGATGCTGCAGTGAAGGATCGACAGATGTTTTATCGAAGAGTAGTTACAAGTTAACTTTCATCACCAACAGGATAACCACAAAGCACCACTAATGGTTTGTTTGCTGTGGACCCTCGATGGTTTGTTGCTGTGGACCCTCGATGGTTTGTTGCTGTGGACCCTCGATGGTTTGTTTGCTGTAGACCCTCGATGGTTTGTTGCTGTAGACCCTCGATGGTTTGTTTGCTGTAGACCCTCGATGGTTTGTTTGCTGTAGACCCTCGATGGTTTGTTGCTGTAGACCCTCGATGGTTTGTTTGCTGTAGACCCTCGATGGTTTGTTGCTGTAGACCCTCGATGGTTTGTTGCTGTAGTGTAGACCCTCGAGATACGCACCCTCGCCTCTAAGCTGTCTATCCTGGGTTTGAATCCCGATCGTGCTGTAAAATGTCGTTCTGGTGATTCATCAGCACGTGTCGTCCCTCGGATGGAAGTTAAGCCGGGCGTCCCGTCTGCCAGCATTCGTTTTGTGAATGTTGACATTTGTGGATTCCGTGATGTCCTTCGCAAAGAGTAGGCGAGCTATCGCCGGCACCATGGCTAAATTACAAATTCCTGCCCTGACTTCTGGAGTAACAACGCTCTGCGTATGTCACAGTGCATGGTAGGAGATGATGATGATGATGATGATTGGGATTTCAAAAGAGTACAATTTGATTGCACGGAGCGATGGGCTATCAAAAGCCTGCAGATGAACAGATTTATTCGTGACGTCATTAGCAGGGATGGCACTCGGGGAGACACCGATCGATAACGACACCCGAGGAGCGTCAGAGGAGGAGTACAAGAGGGCGTTGGATTCTTCAGGGGACTCCTTGAAATGTCGGTCCGCGAGCGTGACGTCTATACGAGGAGGCGTCTCGTGACTCGTGAGGAAAGGGGTTCCCGGGGGGGGGGGGGGGGGGGGGGGAGGCTTCTCAAGTTTTTGGCACGGATACGTGGCCACGTCATGGGCGCGTGAGCGAGGCGCGCGGAGCACAATGGGACGCACGCGGATCACGCCGACAAAGGGGGCGTTTCAAAGGGGCCGCCAAGACACCCCCGTCGAGCGAGGGGTTTTATCGGCAAAACTTCAAAGGAGGAACGTTATGGCTGTGCCACGGGTCCTGGCCGGAGTTCGGGTGGGCGTCCGGAGTCTGATACGACGCAAAGTGGGGATGGGGAGGAGCGAGGGGACAGGAATGTGAAGGAGGACTTCATGGGAGGTTTGGGGGGAGCAATGACGAACACGAGTTGAGGTGGAGGATTTGGAATGCCGTGTTACTGAAAACCATATACAGTGCTCACGACATCGTGAAAAGGAATTCCAACTTCATCACATGATGGAGCCCACCGACTCCCAGGACCACGTGCGACATTCTCAGGACCAGATTTCCACCAAGCATTTCATTTTTATAGGTAAATGTAATTTATAGGGCGATTTTGTTTTTCTTAATAATAATAGTTATAAATGCTCACAGATAATGAAAACTACAACGACGTGTTGAACTATTGCGAGTACCTCGATCACAGAATATCTTGAGCATCTCTTGATTGTCCCTCTGAAGAATCACTTGGAGAAACAAACCGTTTGAGGACAGTCAGAAGTTGAATAATGTCCAAAAAGTAGTTTTGCGATTGATCATCTCCATCTCAAAGGTGGACAGAGGGTATGTTTTCACACCTGTATGTTTGTCTGTGTGTGTTGCCTATCAGCAGGATATCTCAAAAAGTTATGGACACATTCGGATGAAACTTGGTGGACAGGTTGGGTTTGTGTGGCGAGCACGAATTGTCCGATTTTGATGAAGATTCGGATCTGGATACGAAATTAAAAAGAAAAATTCAGGATGAGTTGGGAGGTTGGAAGAACAAGTCGATTAGATTTTGGATAATCTCCAGATGCAGACCCGGTCTATCATTGGGATAAAAAACGTGAAATGTTCAGCCTGGCGGAGGTATGCTCTCCGCCGAGTGTCGTTCTAGGTTTGTGCTGTTACAGTAATTATTGGTCGATATCGCATTCAGTTATTCATCTCCATATTATACAGGACAAAGTTTGCTCCTCAACGAGCATAGACTTTGGTAAATGTCAATTAAAAAAATTAATCCCATGCGTGTCCGCAGGAAGCGACGCAGTTTGGCAGGATGTGTGCAATCCATGCAAGGTGATCATGCCATTTCAGATGTGTGCAATCATTGCAAGGTGATCATGCCATTTGAGATGTGTGCAATCAATGCAAGGTGATCATGCCATTTCAGATGTGTGCAATCAATACAAGGTGATCATGCCATTTCAGATGTGCGCAATGATTGCAAGGTGATCATGCCATTTGAGATGTGTGCAATCAATGCAAGGTGATCATGCCATTTGAGATGTGTGCAATCAATGCAAGGTGATCATGCCATTTCAGATGTGTGCAATCAATGCAAGGTGATCATGCCATTTCAGATGTGTGCAATCAATGCAAGGTGATCATGCCATTTGAGATGTGCGCAATCATTGCAAGGTGATCATGCCATTTCAGATGTGTGCAATCATTGCAAGGTCATCATGCCATTTCAGATGTGTGCAATCATTGCAAGGTGATCATGCCATTTGAGATGTGTGCAATCAATGCAAGGTGATCATGCCATTTGAGATGTGCGCAATCATTGCAAGGTGATCATGCCATTTCAGATGTGTGCAATCATTGCAAGGTCATCATGCCATTTCAGATGTGTGCAATCATTGCAAAGTGATCATGCCATTTCAGATGTGTGCAATCATTGCAAGGTGATCATGCCATTTCAGATGTGTGCAATCATTGCAAGGTGATCATGCCATTTCAGATGTGTGCAATCATTGCAAGGTGATCATGCCATTTCAGATGTGTGCAATCATTGCAAAGTGATCATGCCATTTCAGATGTGTGCAATCATTGCAAGGTGATCATGCCATTTCAGATGTGTGCAATCATTGCAAGGTGATCATGCCATTTGAGATGTGTGCAATAATTGCAAGGTGATCATGCCATTTCAGATGTGTGCAATCATTGCAAGGCGATCATGCCATTTCAGATGTGTGCAATCATTGCAAGGTGATCATGCCCATGCCATTTCAGATCTTGCCGGTGAGGTCACGTTTTTTCGAAGCTGTCAACGCTCTCCACTCTATCAAAGTTAAGTAATTGTTCACAATTGTATTTTTGTCGAAACTGTATTTATCTTACGGTGTGTGTACCTTCAGTGTGTCCCTAGGAAGATTCTTGGTGTTAATCTTTCATACCTGTATAAAAAATCGTCGGTTATTTCGTGCCGCGCTTTTTGTGGCCTTGTACCTTGTTTCCTACCTTGAGGCTTTGTTTTTCTCTCAGCGGTCGATTGTGGTGCATTTACTTTCGTTCTCTCAGTTTTCCCAGTCTCTTCACCCCATTCTTCCTTGTTTAAAATCGTAACTAAAAAAAAAACAACAAAAAAACAAAAACATTTCCTTCCTTGTTCTTATTCGTTGTTCTTATTCGTTTATTCGTTGTGCTGATTCGTTTATTCGTTGTTCTTATTCGTTCGTTCGTTCTTCGACCACCTGTTTCACCCCCATTTTCCCCAGATAGTTTTCACTGTCCATTTTAAAAATGTTTAACTTTCCCCTGAAGTACTGTATTCTGTCGGATATTATAACACCTTTTTCTTCTTCTTCTTTAAAAGGTTGCTTTCGACATGCTCACCAAATCTATGCATTTCAAAAAAAACTTCTATCGCTTACAGTTCCTCCTTCCGACATTCCCCAAACTCACCTGCACTCCACCCCTCCCCCAACGTTTTCAAACGTATCTCTGATTCAAAGGTCACAAGAAACTCATTTTGCAATAAACGTTTGTTTCCCATTAATCGTCCAACACTTTCTAAAATCCAAACTCACCCCATCCCTCCTAATCTTCCCCATCACCCTTCCTTTTCAAATCTCTCCCCTTGCCCCTTCCCTCCTAAACTCCCCCCTCCCCTCCTAGACTCCCCTCAGCCCTCCCCTCCTAGACTCCCCCATGCCCCTTCCCTCCTAAACTCCCCCCTCACCGCTCCCCTCCAAATCTCCCCCATCTTCCATCCCTTTCAAATCCCCCCTTGCCCCTTCCCTCCTAAACTCCCCCTAACCCCTCCCCTCATAAACTCCCCCCTCACCCCTCCCCTCCCAAACTCCCAACTTACCCCTCCCATACAAATCTCCCCCATCACTCATCCCTTTCAAATCTCCCCCATCGCCCCTTCCTCCGAAACCCCCCCTCACCCCTCCCCTCCTAAACTCCCCCTCACCCCTCCTCTCCTAAACCACCCCTCCCCTCCCAAACTCCCCCCTCACCCCACTTCAAATCTCCCCACCCTCCTTTTTTCTCCAATTCACCCCTCTCACCCATCCTCCTCAAAGCGGCCTCCCTGCTTGTTCTCCCTTCCAACTCTCACCTCCACCTCCCCCAACATTCTGCCTCGCTCTGCCCCTCTCCCTCACCCAATCACCATCAAACCTTTTGTCCGCCCCATCCTTCCCTTTCTCCGAGCTATTCTGAAATCTCTGACACACTTTCAACAGCTCTCCCTACCTCTTCCTCCTCTTCCACATCTTACCCTACCCCCCCCCCCCTGTTCTGTATCCGATGCTCCCCCTTCCTCTTCATTAACGGTATGGACCTCAAACATCCGGGGCCTTCGCTCAAACGTGACTGATCTCTCCATACAGAGGTTGCTTCTGACAAACCAGACTTGATCTGCTTAACAGAAACTTTCCTCCCTCATGATGTCTCTGATTCCTTAATATCTCTCCCGGGTTACTCCCTCCTCTGGTATGATAGACCTGAGCCTTGTCCTGGAGGTGGGGTTGCTATCTTTATCAAAAACTGTCTTCCTCACTCGCCCTGCACTGCCCTTTCTCCACCTCACCCCCAGGAGTACCTCTGGCTACGGCCTCCCCTTCACTCCCACCTTTTGTACATATGTGTGTTGTACCATCCACCAAACAGTGATGACTCCATCTGCATCTCGCTGTCTGATAATATGAACCAACTTCTATCAACTCATCCCAACTCTCTCTTCCTCATATGTGGTGATTTCAATTGTCACCATGCCAGTTGGCTGGGTGTGGGTACCTCTCTCACCAGCCATGGCTCCTCAGCAAAGGACTTCTGTGACTCACTGGGACTGACACAATCTGTCAATTTCCCACCCCGGATCTCAGTCAACGGAGCATCTTCTCTTCCACACTTGGTTATGACTAACCTCCCTGCAAATGTCTGCTGCTCTTCTTCTGCTCCAATCGGCTCATCTGATCATGTGCTTGTTAAAGTGGATATCTCTCTGACCATTCTCAGAGAGCCTCCTCAGCGTCGACGAGTCTGGCATTTCACTCAGGCCAACTAGCACGGTCTTCAAGCAGCCATCAATCATCTGGACTGGTCTCCCATCTCAACCACCTCTGACATCAACTCATCCTGGGAATTCTGCCAAAGCAAACTGCTTTTTCTCATGCACAGATTTATCCCATCTCGTCTTCAGTTGTCATATCCTTCCTCCCGTCCATGGTACACTGAATCTTGTGGTGAGGCAGTTGCCCTGAAACAACTGGCCTTCTCCTCCTGGAAGGCAAATCCAATGGAAGGCAATCTCATTTCCTTTCACAAAGCCCGGAACAAGTGTGTGTCTACCCTCAGGAGAGCCAGGAAACTATCTCTCTACTCTCAAGTCTGAACTCTCAAACCTGTCTCCCTCTTCCAAATCTTGGTGGCTTCTGGTCAAATCTGTTTCTGGTGTTTGTTCTCCCTCCATCCCCTCCCATACCTCAAACGGCTACACAGCTGACTCCACACGTGAAAAAGCTGAATGCCTCAACTCTGTGTTTGCCTCTAAATCTTGTGTCCCAAACCCATCCCTCTCTGTACCCACCGTACCCAGTCGTACCCAGCTGCTCCTGGACTCTGTGTACTTTTCTCCTGACAAGGGGGAGAAGTTTCTGTCAATCCTCGGCTCTGATTCTGCAACTGGACCAGACGGCATCAGCCCACGGGTCCTAAAATCCTGCTCTGCCGCTCTTTCACTCCCTCTCTCAGTTCTCTTCATCCTCTCTTTTGATCAAGATCATCTGCTATCAGTTTGGAAATCAGCCAACATCACTGCTTTACACAAAACATGTGCAAATACAGATCCTTGCAATGACAGACCAATCAGCCTTCTCCCAATTATCAGCAAAGTCATGGAATCCATCCATCACTGCTTCGGATATCAAAACTTTCCTCTTCTCCAATGGCTTGATCTCTGATCATCAATTTGGTTTCAGACCAGGTCACTCTACTCTGGACATGCTACTTCTGCTGTCTCAACAATGGATGGAGGTCCTCAATGCCAAACAGGAAATTAGAGCTGTCTCCCTTGACATATCACGTGCCTTTGATACGGTCTGGCATCCAGCTCTACTCACCAAACTCTCCTCCTATGGTATCCTTGGAAATCTCCACACATGGCTTGCGGACTTCCTCTCAAGTCGTAGTCAACGTGTGGCCCTGAATGGACTTCTCTCATCTCCCCTTCCTGTTCAGGCTGGAGTTCCCCAAGGCAGTGTTCTGGGCCCTGTGCTTTTTTCTGGTCTTCATCAATGATCTCTCTGACTCTCTGGAAAATCCTCTCTATCTCTTTGCTGATGACTCAACTCTCTGCCGCTCCATTCCTCATCCCTCAGATCGGCATTCTGCAGCCTCCTCACTCTCTGCAGACCTGGACAAAATCACAGACTGGTCAAACAAGTGGACCTTGTCTTTCAATCCTGACAAATCTCACACTCTTACTGTGTCTCTCCGAAAAGACGGACTGGACAACCCTCCCATCTACTTTCTGAACAATCCTCTCCAAGAAGTTCTGTCACTCAAGCTTTTGGGTCTCACTATCTGCCATGATCTTTCCTGGGAAAACCACATTTCCAATATGGCCTCCAGAGCCAGTCGCCGAATGGGCATCCTCCGTCATGCGAAGTGCTTCCTTGGCACACCTGAGCTACTCACCACATACAAGGCTTTCATCCGCAGCTCAAAGGAATACTGCTCTCCCCTCTGGGCTGGTGCTTCTGCCTCGCACCTAGCTCGGCTTCACGCTGTTGAAACCAAAGCTTTCAGAATCATTGGAATGTAAATCAGACAAACATACTGAGCATGGGAGCATGGGATTGAAGCCTAATTTGGCTTTTTAGGTCCACCACTAAAGAGGAGAAAAATTTCGAAAATGCCCAGAGTCGCGACTGTTGTCGCGAAGGGTGCACTAACCGGAAGTTACGTAGTTCCGCGGGCGCCGATTGAACTTTTTCGCAATTTTTTATGCATACTTCCGCATCCGCAAGATGGCGGCCTCCACGGAGTGATTTGGTGCGTCAAAGCTTCGAAATTCTCAAAGGATCCAGCAAAATCTGGCATTTCAACATAAGATTGTGAATCAAAAAAAGACGGGTGAAACAAACTCCTATTTTTTAATTTTTTTTTGAATACAGAGTCGAGGCTCGTGAAAGAGCTAACTTTTATCAAACAAACAAATCAAACAAACAAGCAAACAAAGTATATAAAAAGGGGAGCAGTCGACAAGATGGGGAGAGAAGGGGAGGAAGCACACAAACACAACATTTGAGAGCAGGGACATCGGGAGATGTGTGGGAGGGAGAGGGCCTGGGGGGAGGCAGGATAGGCATAAAACGCAAGGACACCAAGGACTTCCAGGAAAGAAGTCAGCACCTCAAAAAAGTGGTTTTGGGGTGAAATTAGCGGGGATAGAAAAGATCAAGGTTTTGGATTGGGGAAGATAAGAGATGGTGGTGAACAGCCGTTTTAAAGACCTGGAGGGAGGAGTGGGATTGAAGAGAGTGAGGGAGTTTGTTCCAGAGGCGGGAGAAAAGAGGAATGAAGGAGAGAAGGTGAGCAGAGAGTCTTGATTTTGGCAGTTTAACCATAAGAGGGTTGCAGGCAGATCTTGTGCGACCTGTAGGAATATTTGCGGGACAGAGCCCAGAGAGAGCTGGGGGAGCAAGGCCGGAGAGGAGTCGGTAGAAGACGGAAAGACCACCAACCTGCCTGCGGTGAGTAAGTGAAAGGCCCTCGGAGATAGTGTCATCGCGGGAGATTCCAATGATTCTGAACGCTTTGGTTTCAACAGCGTGAAGACGAGCTAGGTGTGAGGCAGGAGCACCAGCCCAGAGGGGAGAGCAGTACTCCAATGAGCTGCGGATGAAAGCCTTGTATGTGGTGAGGAGCTCAGGTGTTCCAAGGAAGGACTTCGCACGACGGAGGATGCCCAGTCGGCGACTGGCTTTGGAGGCCAGCTTGGAAATGTGGTTTTCCCAGGAAAGATCATTGCAGACAGTGAGACCCAAAAGCTTGAGTGACAGAACTTCTTGGAGAGGATTATTCAGAAAGTAGATGGGAGGGCTGTCCAGTCCGTCTTTTCGGAGAGACATCGTAAGAGTGTGACATTTGTCAGGATTGAAAGACATGTTCCAATTGTTTGCCCAGTCTGTGATTTTGTCCAGGTCTGCAGAGAGTGAGGAGGCTGCAGAATGCCGATCTGAGGGATGAGGAATGGAGCGGCAGAGAGTGGAGTCATCAGCAAAGAGATAGAGAGGATTTTCAAGAGAGTCAGAGAGATCATTGATGAAGACCAGAAAAAGCACAGGGCCCAGAACACTGCCTTGGGGAACTCCAGCCTGAACAGGAAGAGGGGATGAGAGAAACCCATTCAAGGCCACACGTTGACTACGACTAGAGAGGAAGTCCGCCAGCCATGCGTGGAGATTTCCATGGATACCAAAGGAGGAGCGTTTGGTGAGCAGAGCGGGGTGCCAGACCGTATCGAAGGCACGTGATATGTCGAGGGAGACAGCTCTAATTTCCTGTTTGGCATTGAGGACCTCCATCCATTGTTGAGACAGCAGAAGCAGCATGTTCAGAGTAGAGTGACCTGGTCTGAAACCAAATTGATGATTAGAGATCAAGCCATTGGAGAAGAGGAAAGATTTCATATCCGAAGCAATGATGGATTCCATGACTTTACTGATAATTGGGAGAAGGCTGATTGGTCTGTAGTTGCTAGGATCTGTTTTTGCACCTTTTTTGTGTAAAGCGGTGATGTTGGCTGATTTCCAAGCAGATGGCAGTTGACCTTGAGCAAAAGAGAGGGTGAAGAGAACAGAGAGAGGGAGTGAAAGAGCGGAAGAACAGGATTTTAGGACCCGTGGGCTGATGCCGTCAGGTCCAGTTGCAGAATCAGAGTCGAGGGTTGATAGAAACTTTTCCACCTTGTCAGGAGGAAAGGACACGGAGTCCAGGAGCAGCTGGGTACGACTGGGTACGGTGGGTACAGAGAGGGATGGGTTTGGGACACAAGATTTAGAGGCAAACACAGAGTTGAGGCATTCAGCTTTTTCACGTGCGGAGTCCGCCGTGTAGCCGTTTGAGGTAAGGGAGGGGATGGAGGGGGAACAAACACCAGAAACAGATTTGACCAGATGCCACCAGGATTTGGAAGAGGGAGACAGATAAGAGAGCTCGGTCTTGAGAACGGAGAGATATTGTTTCCTGGCTCTCCTGAGGGTGGACACACACTTGTTTCGGGCTTTGTGAAAGGAAATGAGATTTCCTTCCGTTGGATTTGCTTTCCAGGAGACGAAGGCAAGTTGTTTCTGGGCAACAGCCTCACCACAAGATTCCGTGCACCATGGATGGGAGGAAGGGTATGACAACTGAAGACGAGATGGGATAAATCTGTGCATGAGAGAGAGCAATTTACTTTGGAAGAATTCCCAGGATGAGTTGATGTCAGAGGTGGTAGAGATGGGGGACCAGTCGAGATGATTGATGGCTGCTTGAAGACCGTGCCAGTTGGCCTGAGTGAAATGCCAGACTCGTCGACGGTGAACAGGCTTCCTGAGAATGATCAGAGAGATGTCCACTTTAAGAAGCACATGATCAGATGAGCCGATTGGAGCAGAAGAAAAGCAGCAGACATTTTCAGGGTAGTTAGTCATAACCAAGTCCAGAAGAGAAGATGCTCCGTTGACTGAGATCCGGGTTGGGAAATTGACAGATTATGTCAGTCCCAGTGAGTCGCAGAAGCCCTTTGCTGAGGAGCCATGGCTGGTGAGAGAGGTCCCCACACCCAACCAACTGGCATGGTGACAATTGAAATCACCACATATGAGGAAGAGAGAGTTGGGATGAGTAGATAGAAGTTGGTCCATATTATCAGACAGCGAGATGTCGATGGAGTCATCACTATTTGGTGGACGGTACAATACACACATGAACAAGAGGTGGGAGCGAAGGGGAAGCCGTAGCCAGAGGTATTCCTGGGGTTGAGGTGGAGAGAGTGCAGTGCAGGGCGAGTGAGGAAGAGAGTTTTTGATAAAGATAGCAACCCCACCTCCAGGACGAGGCTCAGGTCTATCATACCGGAGGAGGGAGTAACCCGGGAGAGATACTAAGGAATCAGAGACATCATGAAGGAGGAAAGTTTCTGTTAAGCAGATCACGTCTGGTTTGTCAGAAGCAACCTGTATGGAGAGATCAGTTAAGTTTGAACGAAGGCCCCGGATGTTTGAGGTCCATACCGTTAATGAAGAGGAAGGGGGAGCATCGGATACAGAACAGGGGGGAGGAGGGGTAGGGTTAGATGTGGAAGAGGTGGAAGAGGTAGGGATAGCTGTTGAAAGTGTGTCAGATTTCAGAATAGCTCGGAGAAAGGGAAGGATGGGGCGGACAAAAGGTTTGATGGTGATTGGGTGAGGCACAATGAGGTGTTATTTGAGGAGGGGGAAGAGCGAGGCAGAAGGTTGGGGGAGATGGAGTTGAGAGTGGGAAGGGGGAAGAAGCGGGGAGGACGCTTTGAGGAGGAGGGGTGAGAGGGGGGAAATTGAGAAGAAATGAGGGTGGGGAGATTTGAAGGGGAGGGGTGAGGGGGGAGTTTAGGAGGGAAGGGACAAGGGGAGGGATTTGAAAGGGATGGGATATGGCAGAGTTTTGGAGGGGAGGGGTGAGGGGGGAGTCTAGGAGTGGAGGGGCGAGGGGGAGTCTTGGAGGGGAGGGATGTGGGGGGTATTTAGGAGGGAAGGGGCAAGAGGGGAGATTTGAAAGGGATGGGTGATGGGGAGGATTTGAAGGGGAGGGGCAAGGGGGGAAGATTTGAAAGGGATGGGTGATGGGGAAGATTTGGAGGGGAGGGGTGATGGGGAAGATTTGGAGGGGAGGGGTTATGGGGAAGATTTGGAGGGGAGGGGTGAGATTGGATTTTAGAAAGTGTACGATTAATGGGAAACGAACATTTATTGCAAAATGAGTTTCTTGTGACCTTCGAGTCAAAAATACGTTTGAGGACGCTGGAGGGAGGATGGAGTGCAGGAGAGTTTAGGGAATGTAGAAAAGCGGCACTGTAAGAGATGGAATTTTTTTTGGGGATGAATAGATTTGGTGAGCAAGTCGAAAGCAACCTTTTTAAAGAAGAAGAAGAAAAAGGTGTTATAATATACGACAGAATACAGAACTTGAGGGGAAAGTTTAAACATTTTAAAGTTTAACAGTGAAAACTATCTGGGGAAATGGGGGAGAAACACGTGGTCGAAGAATGAACGAACGAATAAGAACGAATAAACGAATGAGAACAACGAATCAGAACAGAGAGGTTTGTTTGTTTGTTTTTAGTTGAGATTTTAAACAAGGAAGTAGGCTATGGGGTGAAAAGACTGGGAAAAACAGAGAACAAAAGTTATTGGAGCACAAACGACGGACCGCTGAGAGAAAAACAAAGCCTCAAGGTTGGACACTGTACAATGCCTCAAAAGACACGACAGGAATTAACACGATTTTCTATACAGGTATGAAAGATTTACACCAAGAATCTTCCTCGGGACACACTATACGTACACACACCATACAATGAATACAGTTATAACGAAAATACAAATGGGAACAATTACTTAACTTCGATTTCGATGGAGAGCGTGGACAGCTGCGAATAAACGAAACCTCGCCGGCAAGACCGGAAGCCAATTTAACTTTTTCGCAATTTTTTATGCATACTTCCACATCCACAAGATGGCGGCCTCCATGGAGCAATTTGGTGGGTCAAAGCTTCAAAATTCTCAAAGGATCCTGCAAAATCTGGCTTTTCAACATAATACGTATGCGTTCATTCACAACACCGGCTTCGCCGGCTAATAGTAACAATAAAAAAAAAACAAAAAAAAACACACACAACCAACCACCTACCCTTACCAACATGCACCACTCATGCAAACATGCACAACCACACCCACTCATGACCCACTCCTGCAACATGTTGTGATTGGTACTACGTGCTGCGTAGTGACGTCTGGGGGCGTGGCTGCAGTGGTTGATGGCGGCTGGTCATGATGGCCGTGTGCTCTGTGAGAGCTTGGTGTCGTCTTTAATAAACCACTTGATTGAAGGAGATTCCTGAACTTACTACATGGTGGCAGCGCGGGATCGTGAAGATCAACAAGCAGTTTGACGTTTGGTCTTGTTTTTCTCGGCGGATTACCACGGCGGCACGTTCCGTGTTTTTTCAACATGGCGAAGTTCCCGACAATGAACTGGTCCAGCTCGGAGCTGGCGGAGACCTTCAAGTTATTCAAGCAACGAATTAACTTGGTGCTGTCGGACGAGGGCATCAATACTAAAGCCAGACAGGCCATCAAGATTCAGATTGCTGTGGGAGACAAAGGACTGAGGCGGATCAATGCATCGACTCTGAGTGAGGATGATAAAAAGGATCCGGATAAATTATATAAATTATTCCAGGATCAGTTGGACATTCATGTAAACTTTCGGATTCACCGGCTGGAAATGATGAGATTCCAGCAGCAAGAAGGAGAGTCCATTGATGATTTCGTCAACCGATGCCGACGGAAGGGAAGGTTGTGAAATTTCTCCGAAGCAGAACTCTCGGAACGGATTATCGAGTTGATTGTTGCGAGCACCCCACATGATGATTTTCAAAAGCATCTGCTCGACCAGGAGGTCGGGTACGACATGGACCTGGTTTTAAGTGAGGGACGCAAGTACGAAGCAATGGTAATCGGAAAGCAGGCCATCCAGAAGATGGAAGGGCCTTCATCGTGTGTGAATGCCATGACACATCGACAAAAGTGCAAAAAGTGTGGACTATCACATCCACCACGGAACTGCCCAGCATACAATGATTATTGTAAGTATTGTGGTGAACTGGGACACTGGGACCGTTGTTGTGAAAATCCCAAATGAAGCACGAGATATGCTGATGGATACGAGTGGCGCCGCCGTCCTGCAATGGGTGGAAGAGGCCGTCGAGTCAGCAGAAGCAAGTTGAGAGGTATGCTTCGGGGAAGTAACAATTATAATGGGACCTCGGTGAATGAAGTGTCGGGGTATTGTACTGAAGGCGATGAAGATAGTTACGAAAGTGACACTGACGCATATGAACACACCAAGCCGTTTCACATGATCAGGGTATCCGCACTGTGTATGAAGGAGACGAGGGATGAAGTGTACACATTGTTGAACATTGTATGCCCTGACATGAAAGGTGTATACACACTGCAGTTGAAAGTGGATACAGGTGCGTCAGGGAATACTTTGCCAACGCGTATTGTGAAGGACATGGATGGAAACAAATAGATGTCAAAACTGACCCCACTTGGTGGGACCAAGCTCACTGCTTACAATGGCAGTGAGATCAAGTGTCACGGAATCCTAAAGCTCTTGTGTCGATATAAAGACTCAGATTGGTTCAAGTACAGGTTCTATGTGGTTGAAGTACCTGGACCTGCAGTACTTGGACTACCAGCATGTGAACGGCTCAACATCGTCACCATAAACAGCATTTCTGGGCAACGGAGGACATTGCTGAAGGCTGCACCTCCAGCATCAAGGATTGCGAAACCAATGCGCCACGAGGAACAGGCCTACAAGGTGAATTCCGTGGATGATTTGAAAAGGCTGTTCCCGGACAGGTTTGACGGCATTGGGAATTTTAAAGGAAAAGTGAGGCTTCATCTAAAGCCTGATGCAAAGGCATCAATTGACGCACCAAGGAAGTGTAGTATTCACATCAAAGGGAAGTTGAAGGAGGAACTAATGAAAATGGAAAAACAGGGTATTGTTGCGGTTCTGAAAATGTACATATTGATTAATAAAGGTTAAAGGTTTTGCCCCCATAGTTAGTCCACATGCAACACGTAGGTCACCTTAGAACGTTAGTTATTTCATAGTATATGTGAGATAAGGCCATTTCCAATAGTGATACCTGCGTTGTGTAAAATAAATAAATAAGAGTAGGCCCCGGTCATTTTGCAGCCCACCCTCCAATCGACCTCGTTGGGCACCATCCAGTCTGCGCCCCATTCCCCATTGCGCACCATCCAGTCTGTGCCCCATTGCCCCTCGCATTAGGATGCTGAAACCAGCCAAATGCCACGAGGTAAGGCATGGAAAAGGGGCGGAGCGTGAGGTCGGGGTGTGGCCACGTCAAGCAGACATCAAGGGCGGAGCCGGTAAGACCCCAACAACCAACCAGGGCTCAGTGGGCATGGCCTAAGGGGCGTGGGAAGTGCACGTCTGGCACATTCGAGAGGGTTCGCTGGGCGGCACTATATAACCGCGCACGCAAAGCCCTTACAGAGGACTGATGAGCAAGGGGCTTTGCAACAGGACTTGCCAGAGAACCGAGGACTATTGGGGAATGGGGAAGGACTCGCGTGATAAGGACTTGTTTGGAGCGCATTGCATTGCGAGGAGGACTCGCACAATTGGCGCATAAAAGAGGCCTGATTCGAGATCGCCCTGTTTGAGGACTGGTTGGGAGAGGCGCTGTTATCCTGAGTGATTGCAAGGACTCGTTGAGGAATTGGCTTTGGGCTTGCGGGGAGCGCATATAACGCGCCGGTATTTCTATTACGTACACGGCCGTGAGCCGCGAAGTAACCGCTAGCCCAGCTTACCGATCCCCCCATATAATTGTCCGATCCGCGCCAACGACACGCGGAGAGCTTGCCTGCCGTCTACCATCGTCTTCGTGGTACGAGTTGGGGACCGGAGCCAGCTATGGATGCGACCCTTTGGACCATCGCCTGACCATCCACAAACCCCGTGTGAGTGAGTCTGAGAGTGTGACTGAGTGTGAACGGGCCCGTGTCCAGGGATAAGTTAAGACTGTATAAGGCTGCCCTGTGTATCTGCTTCTTCTTCTTCTTCTTCACTGTACATAGTGTGAATAAACCAATCTGTTCTTCCTGTCTTTCCTGATTCGCCCGTTTTAGTGATTTCTCCATTGGGTAAACGTGGCACGATTCGGAACCGCTAGAATCGGGTTTAGTCATTGTTAACAGTTTGGATCACGGTTCGCTATCGCTCGGCGTTTCAAATTATAACCGTGATTCGGGTGGGAGTTATTTCCTTGCTTCATGGCCGGCGTTAGTAATTAGGTAATAAGAATTCGGCTTACGACCCTACCTAACGTCGTCCGGAAGGAACGTCATAGCTCCGGATCCCGTCGGCTAGTAAAAGACAAGGGGATTAATCCCCCCTTGGTAAAGGGAGGGCCGACACTGAGATCCGCAACAGTATCATCAGGAAAGTGGACTATCATACGGATTGGTGCTCTTCCATCTGTAATAGTGTAAAGAAAGATGGGAGCTTAAGAGTATGTCTCGATCCGAAATGCCTGAACTCTTGGCTGAAGAGGTGTCCACATATAATACCAACATTAGACGAGCTGAACCCAGAATTTGCTGACGCCACGATATTCTCAAAATTAGATGCTCGGGCTGGCTATTGGGCTGTGCATCTGGATGAGGAAAGCCAGGATTTGACCACATTCCACACACCTTTTGGGCGCTGGTGCTTCAAGAGATTGCCTTTTGGGTTATGTGTCAGCCAGGATCTGTTCCAGCAAGCCATGGACCACATACTCGAGCAAGCACCAGGCTGTATTGGTATCTCCAATGATGTGGCAGTATCAGGACGAACTGAAGAGGAGCATGATCGTAATCTTCTGAACCTGATGAAAGTAGCACGAAGAGAGGGTCTGGTTTTCAACTCTTTGAAATGTATCATCAAGACCGACCGTATCAACTTCTTCAGCTTGATCTACAGCAAACAAGGAATCTCACCTGATCCTGGGAAGATCTGCGACATCCGGAAGATGCCATCACCGCAGGATAAGGAAGACTTGAGCCGATTCATTGGACTGATGAACTATCTGTCACCACATATTCCCCACTTTGCGGATAAAGTGGCACCCCTCCGAGATTTACTGAAGAATGGAGTGCCATTCATGTGGCAGGAAGACCATCAGTTTGCATTTGAGCAACTGTAACCGAGTGTTGATGCAGACGCCTGTCTAACATACTATCATCATGACAAGGAGACAGTTTTGGAAGTGGATGCGTCACAGAAAGGACTGGGTGCATGCCTTTTGCAGGATGACAAGCCTGTTGCTTTTGCGTCACAAACTCTGACACCCACTCAGTCTGCATATTCAAACATTGAACGAGAAACCCTGGCCCTTGTTGCTGACATACAGATGTTCCATACTTACGTGTTTGGGAAACGCTTCAAGGTATACACAGACCACAAACCATTGGTCATGATCATCAGCAAACCGCTTACAAGCGCCCCTCCACAGCTTCAGCGCCTTCTTGTGAAAATCCAAGGCTACGATTTTGATCTGGAGTACAAGGCCGGCCGTGAGATGATGCTATCAGACACGCTGTCGAGGCTACCAAACTCAGAGAACAATCAGGAACTGCAGTTGGACACACGTGTAGATGGTATTGAGCTTGATGATGTGGATAATCATCATTGCTTTGACCTCATTAATTTCAGCTCAAGGAAACAGAACCAACTCAGAGAGTGTGGAAAGGCTGATAGAACCTTTCGAGCATTGCAGCAGGTTGTTCAGCGAGGGTGGCCTGCTAGGATTACAGAGCTGCCTGTGGACCTACGTCCGTACTGGCCATACCGTGATGAAATTGGTATTTGTGACGGTGTTCTCTTCAAAGGTCGACAGGTACTAATTCCAGAGCAGCTACGGAAGGATATCCTCGACCAGCTCCATGAGGCGCACATGGGGATCGAAAAGACAAAACGTCTAGCACGCGAATGTGTTTACTGGCCAAGTATATATCTGGACATTGAGAGAGCTGTCAGAACATGTAAGGCATGTCAAGAGAACCAACCAGAACAAAGGCGTGAGGCTATGATAGCTCATGAGATACCAGCGGTACCATGGACAAAGGTAGCCAGTGATATGTGTGAGCTACACGGGCAGACCTACCTCTTGGTGACGGATTATTACACCAAGTACCCAGTTGTGAAGAGAATGGAATACACGATGAGCAGTGCAGTAGCCAAGGTCACACCTGAATGTTTCAGTATGTTCGGCCCACCTGTGGAGGTCATATCGGACAATGGACCTCAATATGTGGGTAAGCCATACTGTGATATGTGTACCAAATGGAATGTAAAACATACGACAACATCGCCGAGGTATCCACGCAGTAATGGATTGGTTGAGAGACGAGTTAAAACAGTGAAGAACATGATCAAAAAGTGTATTCGATTAGGGAGTGACATAGATATTGCACTACAACACCTGAGGTGCACACCTGTAGATTCCCACCTCCCAAGTCCAAGCGAAATGCTGTTCAACCGGCCCATATGCACCAACCTACCAAGTCGTCTGTTGGTTCCTGCACAACAAAGGCATCAGGAAATTCAGGAACGATTGAAGGAACGTGGAGACCGGATGGCGAAGCAATACAACAGAACGGCTGGGCCGCAATTATCTGAATTGGCTATTGGACATCGGGTTCGGATTCTGAACAAGGACACGCATCAATGGTACCCCGGGAAAAGTTGTGGCTCGCTGTAATGAACCCCGCTCGTGTATAGTACAGACGCCTAACGGGACGCGTCTTCGAAGAACCAGAGCACACTTGCGTGAACTTCATCCACCCGATTGTGGTGCCAAGTGGAAGGACGAACCGACCCAACCAACACATCAAATCTACCAACTGCTCGACACGTACATTTCAACAACGACGCTTCAGCAATGGAAACTAATGGCTGCTCCAGCTCCAAGGATGACGAGAGTGCTGAGACAACAAGGCCGGACAACTCTCCGTACTCGACCAGATCAGGCCGTGTGATTCGAAAACCATTGAGATATTGTGATAGTGAATAACGACCATCAGAAATCAGCCCTTGTAATATTGGTGCAGAGACAATCCGTTGATTGGAATGATTCTGTGTTTTCTCTGTTTTAGCAAATCATACTGAGCAGTAATTACATTTTGGTTAAGAGTTATAACAGTAACCCCATATCCCATCTATGTGTGGTTCAAGTTGTGTCTGATTGTGTTTATTGTTTTGATTTAGTTTAGTAGTGTTTTGTTGCATACAAACATAATAATTTCAATGAAAGGGAGATGTTGTGATTGGTACTACGTACTGTGTAGTGACGTCTGGGGGCGTGGCTTCAGTGGTTGATGGCGGCTCGTCATGATGGTCGTGTGCTCTGTGAGAGCTTGTTATCGTCTTTAATAAACCACTTGAATTGAAGGAGATTCCTGAACTTACTACACACAACACACACACACCTCCATTTCTATTCCGTAACCTCAACCGACACCGTTCGAGGTGCCTCCATAAACTTCCTCCAAATCCAAAATGAGCCTTTCAAGGCAACCTGGGCCACCTTGTCACACATCCTCCTTCCTTCTGTCCCACACACTCCAAGCCGAGTAAGAAATGCAGAAAAGGAATTTCCAAAATACCCTCTGCACCCCACCTCAAATGGCTGACACAAAACTCGCCAACCCTTCTCCCGGCACTCTGCCTCCAGTTCACTTTACTTTCCTCTCTTCCTCTCGTACACCTCCTCCATGTTCTCTTCCCAAGGTACAGACAATTCCACCTGCCAATCACAAGCATCTGACAGCCCTCTTGCTTTCCACCTCCTCCTCTTTCCACCTCTTACCACTTGGCCCTCCTTGACAAACCACACCTCTCTCCCATCAGTCTCCTTCTCCACTCTTTTCTTTCTCGACCTCAGCACCTCTTGTTGCACCATCTGCACCACCACCACCAGCACCTGATCATGTCGCCGCCTGTATTGTCCTGCTGCCAATGCTACTGAACATGCACTCAGTGCATGCTGCACCGTTCCCACACCTCCACACAAATAACATCTCTCCTCCTGCAACAACCTCCACAATCTCAAGTTCACTGGTGACGGAAGCACATCATATTGCCCGCAACAGGAAATTCAACAATATTGGCTCCATCCTCCAAATCTCTTGCCACTTCAACATCCTCACCCACACACCTTCCCACCTAGTCCAAGCACCTTGCTGTGCCTGACCGACTGCATTCACATATCTCCCCTCCTCTTCCTTTCTTCTCACCTCCCTCTCAACCATCTTCCTCCTCTCTTTCACACATGCCTTTCTCCATCGCTCATGCTTCATCCACCCCAAGCCATGCTTCCCGTGCTGTACCATCCCCAAGACCTCCTCCTGTTGCAACCGCTCCTCCATCTCGTCCACCTCTGTTCTTGCATTCCACTTCCGACTTCCCTTCTTCTCTGGGAGAGCATTCTTTACCACTGAATCACTTGAATTCCGCAACATCATGAACTCCCGCACCCTCACCACCTTAAACGCCTCGGTTAATGATGTCGAGGGAAACTATCGTTTTCCACCCTGACCATAAAAGGCAATGTTCGTCAAACAGCGTGGCACTCCCAACCACCTCATCACAAACCCGCTCACCCCAATCTCCATCCTCTCTACATGCCCAATCGCAATATCATACATCATCAATGGCCACAATACTCGTGGCATTAATCCAAACTTCAAACACCATACCTTCAACTTACCTGGCAAACCACATCCATCAAACCTCTCAAAAGCTTGTTTCTGACCTCCTCCACTCTTCCCACATCATTCAACTCCACTGTATACCATCTTCCCAAACTCTTCACAGGGGCCTCCAGCAATGATGGAACCACCTCCCCTCCCAGCTCAAACCTGTGCATGTTATCCACCACTCCTCATCTCGCTACCACACTCCTCGACTTTCTTGCTTTAAATCCCATTCTTGCCCACCGCATCAACCTTTGCAGTCGTCCTAGTACCTCTACTGCTACATCAGCAGACTGTTGGACAACTGTCAGGTTATATATATATATATATATATATATATATATATATATATATATATATATATATATATATATATATATATATATATATATATATATATATATATACATACATACATACATACACACATATATATATATATATATATATATATATATATATATATATATATATATATATATATATATATATACATACATACATACATGTAGGAGTTGCAGATTACGAGACACTTCTTAGCTGTTCAACACTCCTTTATTTCCACAGAACTAACTCGCGACCGGAACTCATACAGCTTTTATAATGCAAAATCCCTCTTCGGGGGGCGTGGCTCCAACAACCGCGCGCACGCCATGCCCACACCATCAAAAGCCCCACTGGCTGGCCCAGCCCGTGCCTGTGGATTATGTCCCAAAAAGGTAACCCCCACATGCGCCCCCCCCCCAAATGCACTCGCACGGGCAATGTCAGTTTTCGGGGGGCCTTAACCACCCGGCCGAAACGACTGATGAGCCGAGCAGGGACTGTTAGCGGCTTGGCGGTGGGCGGGCCAACCGGGGACTTACCCGACGGGGGACGGCCTTGCCGTGCGGGTTGAGCCAACCAAGGGGGCTGGTCAAGGCCTCGGGAGGCTGCTGAGGTTCCTCACGGGCCTCCCGAGGCTGCTGAGGTTCCTCACAGGCTTCCCGAGGCTGCTGAGGTTCCTCACGGGCCTCCCGAGGCTGCTGAGGTTCTTCACGGGCCTCCCGAGGCTGCTGAGGTTCCTCACGGGCCTCCCGAGGCTGCTGAGGTTCCTCATGGCCCTCTTCAGTAAAGCACGACGGTGTCCGCCAGCGGCGGAGGCTCGACAGGGCCGGTGTCCCATGCGGCCGCACTACATTGCTGTCTGGCGGAGAAATACTTGTCTGCTTCCCTGGCCAGGGTGCGGAAATCCTTAACAGACGAGTTGGCCAGGGCTGTCTGTACCTGACCTCGCAGCTGTTGCAGGAACAGTTATTTGAAGAGGAAACATGGTTGGTGGCTGCCCAGGAGAGACAACATGTGGTCCATAAGCTCCGACAGCTTGGAATCGCCCAGCCCGGGTAGAGAAAGTAGTTCGCGGGCGAGCTTGGCCTCAGTGCGCTCGACGGTTACGAGCAGCAGCACTTTTAGCGTCTCGTACTTGCGGTCCTTCGGAGGATCCTGAAGAAGGCTCACCACTCTGGTCGCAGTGGAGCAGCTGAGCGCAGACACGACATAGTAATACTTCGGGTCGTCGGTAGAAATGTTCCGAATGGCGAATTGAGCCTCAGCTTGTGCGAACCAGACGGCTGCTTGTCGTTCCCAAAACTCCGGCAATTTAAGTGCTGAATTAGTTGCTGAATTAATGCCAGGGGGGTTGACTCAGCTGGTCATCCTTTCGAAGTCGGCAAATTTGAGTACCAGTTCACTGGTAATTCCCTGTGCTTTGCAAGAGGCGACTAACAGGGTTGGCGGCAGGAAGGGCGCCCGGCCATAAAAAAAACATTGCTTCAAAAAGGGGACCACGGTGCCCGAAAAAGGCCAACCCCTGTTCTGCGGGAAAAATGGCCTCTAAAGGTGGTTCATGTACATATAACTTACTATATACAGTCGTGGCCAAAAGTACTGGACATCCTTGCACTTTTTTCAAATAATGCACCATTTATTGCAAACAATTGTTGAAATAAAAATATATTTTGGTATCCACAGATGTATTTCTTTGGTTTGCAGTGGAACAAAACAAAAAAAGCTGAAAAAAATACTAAATCTTAGCTTATTCCACACAGAAATCCTAAAATGGCCCGGACAATATTATGGCACCTTTTAGAAGTTGTGAGAAATAATTGCATTTCAAGCAGGTGATTCTACTTTACTTGGGAATTGAACTCACCTGTGGTGAGTTGCAGGTGCCTGCAACATAAAAATCCCTTATTCAACCAGTTTGAAGAGAGAAAAGGAGTCATTCTGCTGTTTTGTGTCACTGTGTGTACCACAATGAGCATGGAGAAAAGAAAGAAAACCAGAGAATTGTCTGAGGAGGTCAGACACAAGATTGTAGCCAAGCATGGACAATCTCAAGGCTACAAGTCCATCTCCAGAGACCTTGATGTTCCTGTGTCCACCATATGCAATGTTATCAGGAAGTTTAAGGCCCATGGCACTGTAGCCAACCTCCCTGGTCGTGGCCACAAGAGAAAACTTGATCGAAGATGGCAGCGAAGGATTGTTCGAATGGTGGAGAAAGCACCTCGATCAACTGCCAAACAGGTTCAAGCTGAACTTCAGACACAGGGTACGACAGTTTCAACTCACACCATTCTTCGCCAACTCAATGAAAAGGGGGTTCTATGGTAGGAGACCCAGGAGGACTCCACTGCTGAGAAAGCCCGACTGAAGTTTGCCAAATTACTCCTGAACAAGCCAAAATCCTTCTGGGAGAATGTCCTGTGGACAGAAGAGACCAAATTAGAGCTTTTTTGTAAAGCACATCATCTCTATGTTTACAGAAAACAAAATGAAGCCTTCAAAGAAAACAACACCTTCCCTACAGTCAAACATGGAGGAGGTTCAGTGATGTTTTGGGGTTGCTATGCTGCCTCTGGTACTGGGTACCTTGAATGTGTGCATGACGTCATGAAATCAGGAGATTACCAAGGAATTTTGGAGGGCAATATTCAACCGAGTGTAGAAAGCTGGGTCTCCGTTGAAGGTCATGGGTCTTGCAGCAGGACAATGACCCCAAACACACTTCAAAAAGCACCCGGGAATGGTTCAAGACAAAACGCTTGACTGTTCTGAAGTGGCCAGCAATGAGTCCAGATGTAAATCCCATTGAACACCTGTGGGGAGATCTGAAAACAGCAGTTGGGAGAAAGCACCCTTCAAATCTGGGATAACTGGAGCAGTTTGTACAAGACGAGTGGGACAAACTGCCAGTAGAGAGGTGTAGGAAGCTCATTCATGGCGATATGAAGCGCTTGACTGCATTAATTTTGTCCAAAGGAAGTGCTACCAAATATTAAGTCTTGGGTGTCAATAAGTTTGTCAATGCCATTTACTTTTATTTTCTGATTTAAAAAGAGATACCAAACTAAGCCGCTAATAAACACAAATCCTCCGAAATTGGTGATGAGCAGGGCAAACCTCCTAATTGGTGATGAGCAGGGCAGAGACAATGTGTCAGCGTGCCAGGTGACACTTGTTGCTAACAGGTCGTGCAGCAATTGCTGGGGTGAGACTCAATCTGTGCCTTGCTTCCTCGTCAAGTTAGGGGGTTCAACCTGTGTTTATTAACGGCTTAAATTGGTCACAAATAAACAATTTGTAATGTGTTGTCCTGATGAGGGAAAAATAAGTCCTCGTCGGGACAGCATGGTGTTGAAGTCGTGGGGACTCACTCCTATGGAGGAGGGGTCCAATTGTATGACCATGCATTCTGGCCCTTCGGGGTCAGGATGCATGTGTTTTGATTGACCATGTGCTTCAACCTTTGGGTTGAGGTGCATGTGTATGCTAATGAGACAGCCTTGATAGACGGTGTGCCTTGGCCGTGGGGTCAAGGTGCATGTCAAAGGCTGTTTAAATGTTTGATTTTTTAAACCTTTTTTATTATAAAAAGGTGGCCAATAGTTAGGGCGAAATTTCGATCGACATCTCTACCTTTGTCTATTTGTGGCCATAGAGCCTTAATCTC